>NC_038249.2:40057315-40294226 GCF_000004515.6 Glycine max
TCAAGCATTAAAAAAAAAAGGTAGAATTCTTTTGCCACAGAAACAGAAAAATCAATGATAACTATGTCCAAGGCTTGAATTTCTTTAAGTTCAGCAGGCAACATGGTTATTTGACTCTGTCTATGGAGTGAGACAAACTGCTAAAACTATTAAGCACGAAGACACTGCACAAAGCTGTACAATAAATGTGCAAAGCTAAGAGAATTTCACACAGCACAAAGTACAACACCAGCTATCGAAATTTCAAAGCTATGGGATCCAAATTCCAAACCACAGGTTGAAGTAAAAAAGAGTTGCATCCCCACACATTCGAACTTAAAACATCATACATTTTAAGTCACTTATCCATCTTTACTCACCACTTGAGTGCCTGCAACCACATATCCCCAGATACCAAAGCAAAGTCCCGGCCAGACACACCAACTTCGCCATTTTCACGAATGTGCTGCAAATCGTCCTCCCTCCGAAGACTGAACACAAGATCTGAGTTAAAGATGTTATTGATAATCTTCATAGGACCAGCATAGGACGAACCGGGAAAAGAGGCGAACGCAATTCCCTTCTTCTTATCCGAATCCGCCGGCATTGAATCCTGAGCATCCTTCCACCACCTGAAACACACAAGGCCAACCACCAACACTCTTCACACATCCAATCTCAATCAACCAATGCAAACAAGCTCGGATCACACAAAAATCCAAAACAAAAAACAAAAAAAATCAACACGCCAGCCAGTTCGATTAATCCACGAAAAACACAAAAAAAAAAAAGACAATACACGACGAAATCGAATTCAGCCGCGTGACGATGGGTTCAACCCTAAGCGCGCATTGCTAGTTCCGTCGCTTCCGATTCACAGTGAGCAAATGGAATCACAGATTTAGGGAAAGTTCAAACACGCGCGAAATGAATAGAAGTGAGAAATGGGTGGAATCTTGAAAGAGAAAAGACCTGTGAGGAACGAAATAGACTCGCTGGTCCTTGTGTGAGTCCGGTCGCTGAGAGTTATCGGAGCAATCTTCGGAGGCACACACCATCGCAGAGAGAGAGATTTAGAAAATTCGCTTCGAAAATTTGCAGTTTATTAATATTTATAGAGCAGAAAATGAAGGATTTGCAGAGAAAGAAGTAGCAATACAAGTGGAGCTTTTTCTGTGAAGTGGTGGATGCAAATGCAATACAATACAGACAGGGAGGGAAAAATAATATATATCCTACGTTTCCTATATTTATAACTTATTTACTGCCCCTTCTTCAATTCATTTACTACTTTCTTCCGGAATATGTTCGGAGCATTTATGTCCATTAATTTGACCAAATTAATTATTTAAGACAATAAATTGTTCTTACGTCAGTTTATAAACTTTAAATAAAAATAATATTTTTAAAATATAAAGTATTGTTTTCTTTAACAAGATTATAAATACGTGCATTTGTTTATATTATTAAATCATATTTTAAATAATAAATGTGTTTTCATTCTTAGGTCAAACTTTTGACGTAAGTTTCTAGTAATATAAAATATATATATAGGTTTAAGATATTTAATGTTTTGTGAGTTTTGTTTTATAAATTATTATAAAAAAAATTATATTATTAATTAATTAAAAAATATTATACATATTATTATAATAAAACATTATATATTAATTAATTAAAATGCATTATAAATATAAATTTTAAAATAGTTATTACAAAAGTCAATAATATTATAAAAAATTATGATTAGATAATAATATTAAAAATTAAAAAAAAAGGTGTAAAGAAATTTTATACTTTTAACAAATTATTATTCAATAATTAAAATATTGGAAGTTTAATTTATGTGTAAAATATTTTTATATAAACATTCCGTAAGATTTGACATTTTTATATCCCTTAAAATAATCTAAAAGTTATTAATTTTTATTCCAAACTATAAATATTTGTTAAAAACTAATCTCGTGCTATTTTTAGATTGATGGAAAAGGATGGAATGAAATGAAATAAATTAAGATAGAATAAAGTGGAATAGATCATAATAGAATAATGTTTTCATTTTATTGTTTAAATACTTTATGATAGAATGGAAAAAAATTATTTCATTATTTGATAACTAAACAAGGAAAATAAATTTTATTTTTTTATTCTTACATTATCTTTTCTTTTTCTAGTTTAGAGATTATGGGTGTTTTTCAGACATCAAAGGAATCATTTATAATGTGAATTTAATTATTATGTATCCTTGATATCAAAATTTTAAATTGCTAATTAATTTTAAAAAAACTTTAAATATGACTTTTAATTTACCATAAAAGTCTATATTACCCTGGAAGGATTCATTTTGGTTCTTGGATAACTTTCTTTGGGTCACCTAGTGTCATATAGGATGAAAAAAAAATATTTTTCGTTCTAGTGGTAAAATTTAATTTGGGTTATTGAATTTTACTTATAAAAAAAAAACACTCTCTTTTACCTCAAATGACATTTGAGAATTCTTTTCCTAGAATCGAATTTTTAGTAATGAGAATTCTTAAATAAGAATAATAATAGATTTAGTTAATAAAAAAAATTTAACTCAAGAATCCTCTTAAAGATGCTTTAAGAAACTTAAAATAAAAAGGTTTTTCTTGAAAAATATAAAAGTATATTTTTCATTAAAAAAATTGATATTTTGTAATGTTCCTAAAATATATATTTTTTTATTTCCTTGATCATTGGTTAGCCATACCCAATAAAAAATACTAACAATATCCATCGTTTGAAAACCAATTTGGTTGAATCTCGCAACTTCGACTTTAAAAAAACAATTTGGTTGTAATTACCAAAATGCTTTCAAAGACATTGTGAAATTGATTGTTTGTTACCAATGTCATATGTCCACGACACAATCATATTCGGGAGAAGAAAAAGGTCAGGATTTTGCGAAACTTTAGGACAACATTCTTTTTCAATTAGTATGTATAAATATTTGATAATGAATTTAGATCTGGGTAGATAGAAGTTTATGATTTATACGACCCTAATTCATAGTGGAACTAATTTTTTATGGAGACTGTCATTTTTGAGTAAGTTCACTAAGGATGTTATTATACATATTGTTTGAGTAAGTTTTGAAAAAATTAAATAAAAGCAGATCTTAGATATCCTTTGCCACGAGCCTATGACACATAAAATGATGTTGTGGGCATCAAGAAAACCTTCTAATGGTGGCTGCTCCACAAAATAATCTTGCACTATTTTATTGCTGTAAAGTTGGTGCTTCAATCGCCTGTTCACGTGATGAACCAATCTCATGTGTTCTGTTCATCTTAATTTGCAATGCATAGTAAACTTCGTCAACCTCATCACGTGCCTCCTCTGAGGTTAGTATCCTATAGCAATGGCTAATAATGTCGCACTCTGAAAATATATTTGTTTCGCTTGGTCTTTCAGTCCTCATGTTAACGGTCGAATGCATTGATGATTTGGTATAGGGTTATTTTAATATAATTATTAGTCTTATTAAATGTATTGGATTGAGATTTTAAAAAAATATTTTAATATAAAAAAATTGTGAATTTTAAAGATTACTTCAAAATATCATGATTTATTAAATTTTTTTATTATACTTTTGTGATAATTTCAATTTTAATGAATTTAAAAGATTTGAAATTACTTTATAAATTTATAAGATTTAAAAAGATTATGTAAATTTTAAAAAATATAGTTAAAATTACGAAAGTTAGTAAAAAAAAGAAGAAATGATGAGATTTTGATAAAAAAAATAAACAAAACTAATATTTTTTTTTAATATTTTAATAACTAAATTGATTATACCTATATGTCATCGTATACTAATATTTCTTGTACTAATATTTTCTCATTCTCATTTTTTTATTTGAACAATAGATTATAAATTATATGCTAATTTTTTTATTTTTTATTATTATAATTATTTTATATGATAAATCCAATGACATATTTAATTGAGGTCCAATAATAAACATATACTAAAAGAGGGTGGTGAGAGTAAAAATTTTGTGAGAATGTTACTTAGTTATGTGGAACAAAATTAAGAGTGACGATTATTCGACACAGACATGTTTATAGTAAGTATAACAAAAACATGATCATGTTCGGTTATCCAGATAATCAGTAGGTAATAGGTATAATCATTATAACAAAAACATAATTAGTTTTGTCACATAAGACAAACATTAATTTAATTTAGAAAACAAATGAAAAAATAAGGGAAGGAATATCTTAAAGAATATTATTTTTTGATAATTGTTCGATGTCTCTTTCAATTGAGTATATCTCGTTCTTGTGCCAGATATTGAAAAAAGTCTAGTAAATAATAAAAAAGAAAGAAAAAAATCTAGCAATATCTTAAGAATTTTAGTAAGATTGTTTGATAAATATTTTATACTAAAAAGTCAATGAAATCCACCAAAATTTATTTTAAAAAATCTATCTATTTATTTTTTAATACCAAAAACTTTTTATAAGTTATAAAAAATCATAATTGAATATCACTAAATTTTATTATCATTCTTAAAAAATCTTAAAAGTTTTAATTAAATATCCCAAGACTTATTCATTTAAGAATCATAAATAAATACAAGAAATTTTGATATAAAAAAATATTTTAAAATCTTAATTAAATACACCTTCTTTAAGTTCAAATCTCATTATACAATTACATTAAAAATTCATAAGAAGAAAAATATCATTTATAATATTCATGCTTACAGCCTATAAAAAAAATGCTTAATTTGTGCAAAAATGTGTCCGATAAACAAACATGTAACCACTTAAAAAAAAAAACTATTGTACTAATACTAAATGGCTATTATTTCTATTTTTATTTATAACACTCAAATTAAAAATATCATTTGTTTTATTCTATAAAATCCAATTTATAATGTCCATTATATTACTTATTTACTTATTCTTGACTAAAATTTTCCTAATTAATTGTACTAGCAAAAAATTAGAAGAGAACAAAAATATTCATTATAAAATTATAATAAATTTATTATTATCAATTAAATTAATATTTTTTAATTTAATAAATTAAAAAAATTAAATCTTATAAATAAAAACGGATGTAATATATTATGAGTGATGCTTTCAAAAACTGTACTTAGTTTAATATGTAGCATTATAATTAATATTATCAATATTTAGAGTTCTTAGTTTAATTATCATACAGTAGTATTGCTATTTTTTTTAGAGGAAGTATTGTTAGTTATTACTAACCATAACCTTAAAAACAATGCTTAAGAAATCAAAATAAAATATTTTACTAGAAAATATAACATTTAATATTACTGGAATACTTTTACTAGTGAAATTATTATTTAGTTATTAATTTCTTAATCGCCTTTAAAATGATTAACAAACTTGAATCTGTGTCAGTAATGTTCCTGATTTTCTCTTGAAATGTTCAGTCCGTGAGTTTGTCACTGATGCAGGGGATTGGAACTTTCAGCAAATGCAAAATCTTTTGCTGGTTGGAATTCGTAATTGGATTAAAGCTAGCGTTCCCTCCCTCTTCCTATTTCACAGAAGAGGACACTTTGTCTTGACAGGGTACGAATGATGGATCATTTACCATGTCTAGTGCTTACGACAGTTTGTCAAATTATTCATTCCTCTGTGCAGCCCATGAACAAGTTCAAGGTTATTTTCCTGCGTTGGAAAATCTGTTAACAAATTCTGGTCGTCTAAAAAGGCATTTGACGAATGATGTTTCTGCGTTGGTCCTGCCAGTAATAACAATAGTTATATTTGTTGGCAGCCCCCACCTCCTGTTCAGTGGAACCTTAATTGTGATTAAAACTTCATACAAGCAAAGACCATGCTCTTCAATGGCATTCCAGCACCATCGGAAGCATAAGGCTGGGCTTCATCTCATGCTCTCAAGTGGACGCAGGAGCTCGGACTCAAGATTGTAGCTGATAGTTGCAATAATTCATTGGGCATTTTGGCTTTCAATGTCATATTAGCTAAATGTAGAGCTTTGCTTTCTAATTTTTTAAACTCTAGGGTTTGTTTTTCTGAGAGACAAGTCAATTATGTTGTTCATTCCTTAGCTAGAGCATCAAGATTCTATGCTTGTAATCATACTTTTGATATCATTTTCACTTGTATTCATGTTTTTATTATTAATGAAATACCTTAATTGTGGTTCTCTTAAAAAAAACATACATGGAAGATACAAAATAAGGTTAACAAATAAATTTACTTTGTCAATACAAACATGTACACCTACTCGTTCAAGTAAAGAACAGTTTTGTAAAGATTCCCTAGATCCATTATTTACTCAACAATAACCGAATCATCTTTAAAGGTTGAAACTTAACATACATTAATTTAACCTTACCCTTTTCTTAATCTAGTAAAAAAAAATTAAATTCGAGTATTCATATCAAAGATTTCTATAAATCACTAGCATGCCTCCAAATGTTGATAGAGCTACCTCATGCTCAAGTATTTAGAATTCACCAAATTCGATTCTAAACAGAAAGCCAGTAGTTTGGGCCACCCTTATCGTTTGCCTTCGACTCTAAAAAAGGAGGGAAATCTAATGGTGGAATTCTAATTCCATGCATCTTTATATCTCATAAGAAAAACTGTGTTTCTTCATTTTTTTTTTTGTTGGTCTACACTCTACAATAATGACCATGCTTCTTGAAGTCATTGTGTTTTTCTTTTTTTTACTAGATATTGTTTACAACAATGTCAAAGTAGCAACCTCTACCGTTGGAGCGATGGCCATCTTCAGATATCAGGCACAAAAGATCCAAAAACGATTTTGAATTTAAAGGAGATGCAAGTTAATGGCTCGTTCTTCTCATTTTTTAGTGTCATCTCCACGGTGTAGGTGCCCTGTAAACATTAAAGACAAGGAATTGATCTCACATCTCAGCAATATATTGTTCCAAATTCAAAAATAGAAAATGTTTACCTCCCAATGAAACTGATATCATAGAAAAGCATGCTTGAAACAAAAACAGGAGTACAGGATAGTTTACATCACCACAACAAGTAATTAAGAAAATTGATGAAAAGCCAAGTCCAACTGAATTGCTCTTCATGAAATTCCATAAATTCTAAAAGATTCAGAAGCTTAAAAACAACTCAAGATGTTAAATATATCAACAGGATGTAAATCACATATACATGTAAGGAAACATAGCATATTTTGCACTAAAGAGTGATTAGCGCATGTGGAAAAGAGCTGAGGCAAAGAACATGCGTAGCTGCTAAAGAATACAGAATATTTTCTCAAATATAATGCTCTACAGAAAATTAAGTGTTTGCTAACATTCATTTATATGTTAAGGGGCTCTTTATAGATGTCAAAGGAGACTTCATTTCATGATAGGGTGAAGTTTATAGATTGGCTTCATTACTAAAAGCTTATATTTGGTAAATTGAAACTAACCGGTGGGGCAAATGCAGGCAATTTTTGGGTGTGAGAAGCCACAAAGCTGCCAGTAGCAACAGGACATGATATTTCCTCACAAAAATCATGGATTTCTGTGTGGACAACAAAGCCGAAGTATGCAACTGTAGTTAGCCACTTTCCTCCATAAATAGTTTCACCTGCATCAAAGAGAGGCAGCAATTCTATTCACAATCAACTAAAAATAATTAGAATAAACGTCAATTTCATCCCTAAAGTATCACCCTCTCCTAAATAGTCTCTAAAGGAAACAAATTATACAAGTAATTCCTCAAGTATTAAAAATCATACTAAATAGTCTCCTAACTCCTAAGTTTTAAAAAAAATTCCTTCAAACTAGTCCATCGACGTTAGTGAAATATAGCAATGTATGAACTAAATAAATGAATATTCAATACTTTAAAAACTATTTATATGATTTCATTACTTTAAGGACTATTTAGGAGAGGGATTAATACTTCAAGAACTGATTGAATTGATGGGTTATAAAAATAATTAAATGACATATTAAAATGCTACACAAGATAAGTGTGTATAATTTCGTTTGTCCCTGCTGTAATCACCACACGGATATACGCATGAAAGAAAAATCGAAATTGGAGAAAAAAATCCATAATAAAAATAAAGGTAAAGAAGAGAGGGATTACCAGTGGCAGCTGAAATCTTAAAGGTGGCAGGCCTAGAACGCACAACAGGGTCTGGAGTAATTTGAATTCCAGATACCTTCACAGCATAGTTTACATCAGCTGCATAAATTTTAAGTGGAAAATAAAATACACAAGAAAGTTACTAAAGTTCCATGAGAATGCATAAGTAATTGGGTACTATTTGCTTTCAATACATTATACTACATAACCGAATTAATCAACAAAAACTGACTTCAATTAAAATTTAATCTCCCAAAAAAAAGTCAGAATTTTATTATGGAGGGCGTGATGTGCTAAGAGTATCAGAATTGCAGGACAAAATTTCAAAGAAAAAAGGAGAGAGAGGAAGTACCGCAGTATCTGAAGCTAGTAGCTTGAGCGTGGACAGATGAAAGGATAAGAATGAATAAGCATAAAAGATGGTTGAGCTTTGGCTGAAACTGAAACTCCATGGTTTTTTAAAAGATAGGGAACAAAATTATGCGGATGAATCACGTGTACTTATAAATATGGAGGATGGGTGGTCGGTTTACATATTAAAATTATGAAAAATAGAAAAAAAAAAGTTGGTGAATAGTCGTAGAAATTAGAATTTTAAAATTACATAATATAAAAAATTATAAAATCACACAATATACAAAATTTAAAATTATCTTAAACAGTATTCATTTGAATTGGTCCGGTATCCAAATAGATAAAGAACTTAAATTTTCCTCTTCAATTTAGTTCAGGTTGATTGGATCATCAGTCAAATTATTAAAAAAAAATAAAAATTAATGTGTTATGTTACTTATATGTGTATGTTATGTCAAGAGATTAATAGAACGGTTAACTATTCTATACATGGGGAGGGATAAATATTGTACACCATCTAGTACTATATATTTACCAATAATTTTTAGGAGATATTATGTTAGAAACATGGTATATTTCAGTTTTGATTTACATTTGTCAGATCAATATAAAGAAGTGATCCATAGGGATTGATTTACACATTGCTTGTAAAGAATTTCTATTTAATAACGTTAAATTCTTATTTCTTCCCTATTAAATATGACAAATGAAATAATAAAAGAGAGATAAAGGATAAAGAAGATGAACACAAAAGTTTATACTTATTCATCTCAAGTTCTAAACTGCAATAGTCCCTAACAAACTAACACAGATTTACGAGATTAAGATTCTTCATTATAGATTTACGAGAATCATATTATTTACTCAGATTATAAGACCTTTGCTTCTTCAATAAAGATGAACCCTGTATAAACTTTTCCCACAACCAGCATTTAATGGTAAAAAAAAAAAGGGAGTTATTTCATTTGTTAAAACCTAACAAATTTATAATCTTCAATCTCTCGCAAAGCTTAACTTTATTCATTACCAATATATATAAAAATTATGCTAAGAAATTTTATGCTTTAAAATAATATAAAATTAGACTTCTCATATATGAATCGATCCATTTAAATTAAACTCACTATTTTCCCTATTCCTTAATAAAGTATAAATAAATAAGAATATTATTCATCATCTAATTCCATGATAAGTAAACCGCATATTAAACTATATTTAAAAACAGATAAAATTATTTTTTTCCTGCAAAACAAAAAATGAAAGAAACACCAATGCCATCAGAAGGAAAAAAAATTGTATTAGGATGTCTTGTGAAATAATTTCTTGGACAATAATGCTACAGTGTTTGGTTGCTAAAATCGTCTGAGATATCAAACACTAAATATGTTTAGACCCGCACAAACGGCTAAAAAATAAGATGATCGAGATCATCACATGTCTACTCTAGCGCTCCTGTGGCTCATTACTGCTGAGCGCACTGCACTCTCTGAGCACCACCATGCATATCCTCATCCTCATCATATGCCTCCTGCTGAGCTTGTTGCCTCCTCCTTGTCTCTTCCTCCATGTTCACATCATGGAGTGTGGTCTCCTCACACTCATCCAGCTCCATGTCTGACAACTGTGATGTTGGCTTTGATGGCAGAACAGCCTCCAAAGCCTTCACCTGATCAAGACTCAGGGTATCAGGAAATTCCACTGAGAAATGAATGTAAAGCTTTCCCTTCAGGAAGTGCCTCTGGTAGTTTGGCATTCCCTCATCATTTATTGCCTTGAATGACTCTGCAAGTAACATTAAAAGTTAATAAGATTCAAGTTTCAATTCAATCAACAAGCAAAAGTAACACAGTGACTAAGCCATATGTGAATCATTTACATACCAGGCTTAACAACCTCCCCAGGGTTTGATTTGATCAGAAGCTGCCTGCTATCCAGGTGAGTCAGCACAAACTGGAAGCCACATAGAGCCTCAGTAAGAGACAATGTGTGTTCTACAAAAAGGTCATCTGCCTTTCGTTTGAACTTTGGGTGTTCCTTCTGTTGTAGGACAAAGACAATATCCCCTGTGACTGTATCAGGCTGCAAAACAAAAAATAGCTCAAAAAATAGTTTTCCATAATCTGGTACAGTGTCAGCATCAAAGCTCAACATACCGCTTCATCAGCTTCACCAGGGAATGTAATCTTCTGTCCATTCTGCATTCCCTTCTCCACAACAACTTCAAGTACTTTCTTCTCCTGAACAACCTTCTCTCCCTTGCACTGTTGGCACCTGTCTCTGTCATTGATTGTCTCTCCAGTACCCTTACACTCATTGCAAGGATGCTGCATTTGCTGAATCATAGAAGGACCAAGGTGCCTAATAGACACCTTCATGCCAGTACCCTGGCAACCAGCACAGGTCATTGAAGCCCCAGACTTTGAGCCCTTCCTGTAAGTAATCAATTACATACAACAAATCAACAATGTCAAAAACCCTATTAACAAAAAGGATCAACAAGTATGCCCTTCAAACAAAACCTAATTGCGCAACACACACCCATTGCATTTTGAGCACAACACGTTTCGTGAAAGAGAGAGTTTCTTTGAAGTTCCGAGGTAAAGATCCTCCAGAGAGACCTTCAGGGGATGAACCACATCTTCTCCCCGCCTCTGCCTCCGTCCTCTACTGCTACCACCTGCTTACACACGTAAAAATTCCTCATAAGACAAAATACACAATTAATTGAAGAAAATCATTTTCAAATAAACAAACAAACAAACAATACCTGACCCAAACGGACTTCCACCAAAGAATGAACTGAAGATATCAAATGGATCATGGCCACCGCCACCACCACCCATTCCTTCCTTAAGAGCATCTTCTCCATATGTATCATAAATCTCGCGCTTCTCAGGGTCACTCAGAACCTCATAGGCTTGAGCAAGCTCTTTAAACTACACCAACAAAAACAACACAAATCCATCACGAACAATAACACAAACCTCTATGCAAAAGTACAAACTACTAAGATAAACAAATTATGAACACCACAAAATATCAAACACTATAATCCAATCCCAACGCAGACACATCAACCAATAAAGACGATCCCTAAGCCTATATTTTTTCCTTTTCCCTCAATTTTTCTAACCCTATATAACAAATCATAAATTAATCAAATTGACTAATGAATCACAATCAAATAACAATTCAAACTACAACCATCATCATTCAGAATTCATCAAATCAAATATCAGAAAATCAACGATTGAAAATACCTTCTCGGGATCCCCGCCTTTGTCAGGATGGTTCTTAATGGCGGCTTTCTTGTAAGCCTTCTTTAAGTCATCCGGCGAAGCGTTCTTGGAAACGCCGAGGATTTCGTAGTACCTGGTGCTGTCGCTTTTCTTCGGAGCCCTTCCGAACATCTTCGTCTACCTCCGAATCGAAACCCTAATTTTCAGCGAGGTCTTGCAGCAGAAGCACTAGATCTCCACGGAATGCGAGAGAATAAGCGCTAGGCCAAGCCAGGTGATTCTGATTCACTAATACTTCGTCTCGCGTGTTTTTATACACAATGGTGCTTGATTCATTGGACGGCCACGATCCAAGCTTCAAAATATTCTTAGGTCAGCGGAAGGGTCTAGAAATTTTATTCGCCAAGTGTTTGTGACGAGGCGTGGGCCGTTGGATCTGAAATTTGGTGGATCTAGGTTTTTCTTCTAGATCCTTCTTTAGCGAAAAGCGAAGGTTTTTATTCCTTAATAAATTTAATTATACTAGTCTTTTTAGCCCTCTTGGCGCCAGACTTGACTTCCTTGGTTTTCCACGGCTGCCTCATTGCCTGTCACTAACCCACTCCTTTGGTCCCATTTCATTTACTCGTTTTTCAGGTCCTGGTTTTTTTTTTTAAAAATAAAAAAATTTAAACTTAATTATAAATTTTATCACTAAACATTTATTATTTTATAAATTTTACTATCTAAATCTTATTTTTACACATTTTATCATCAAAGTTTCATAATCTCAAATTTTATCACTTAAGTCTTTTTTTCCATAAAAACTTTTAATATTTCATAAATTTTATTATTTAAATTTTCGATTTTTGTTATCACATTGATAAAAAATTAATATAAATTTTTTTTAGGGGCTTGAAAACAATTAGTTTGAATTGAATTATAACTGAGCTTAAATCAAATTGTTCTTTTCTTTTCAAATTAATTCAAGAAAAAAAATACATTATTTTATAAAATTAAATTGATCAGTGAAATTATTTCTACAAAATAAATTTGATTAACCAAATCCGTTAAAATAATTTGAAATCAATTCGATTCAGTTTTTTTAGTTAACTAATTTTTAAATACCCCTGGTTATAATCGATGTTCAAAGATAATTTTCTATATTAATTATGGTTACAATCAATATAAAAAGTTATTATTCTATATAAATTATAACTACGGCTGACACATTAAAAGTCAAATACATCTATCTTTCTTCAATATTAATAAAATACATAAAAATTAAAAATTTTAATGATAAAATTTTAATAAAATAAAACTTAATGGTAAAATTTATAAAATAATACAATATGTGGAATATAATTTACAATTAACCCTTGAATTTAAATGAACTGATGTTGTAAAAAAATATTTATGTATATACGGAATCTTGTATTTATAAAAGATAGTTTTAAAGAATTATTATTGATTATTGATCTCCTTTCTCGCATGTCTTATCTTAATCTCATGTGTTTTTTTTAAGAAATCTCAATCTCAAGTATTAATCATTTATCTCGTTTAATAATCTAAATTTGTTTTTTTAAAGGAATATTTATCTTTATTTCTAAATTGTTGTTTTAGCATGGATGAGTCAAATCTAATATCATACCTCTTTGTTCTTTTGGTGGACAATCTATTATCTTAGCTTAACATTCTATCTTATCTCAATTTCGTATACACTGTTGAATTAATAGTGTCATTATTTTCATCGACAAACAAAATACAAAATACAAATTTTGCACCAGAGCATTCGATCAAATAGAACAAATCAAAGAGATGGGATTTTGAATATCCTTTATCAGCTATCTAGTATATCAGAGACAGTAATTAAAATTTACTTATATTTTCACAAAATTGAAATTAAATGATATTTAAAAGAAAGTCTCATTAAATGAAAGAAGAGTAGTTAATAATTACTTATATTTGACAAAAAAAACATTTATTTTATTTTTTTATAAAAGAGAACGGAGAGTGTGGCATAGAGTTAAAAATGAAGTAATTTAATTACTTGTATTTAGTCCCTTTCGAAAGTCCCTGTGTCCCAAAATGCTCTAGAAAATTTATTTTCATAGTAGTGAAACTAAAAAAGTAACAAAGGATTCTAAAAATTTACTCCCTAACTTAATAATATTTAACTTGATATCCAGTGTCTAATGTAGGGTTCTCAATGTTCAATACTCTAAAACATTATCATTTTACTAGACAGAGCTTGGCCATGCGAATTCCACGTCTAACAAAAACTACAATTATGGCGAAGCCTACAAGAATAAATGAAACGGCCAAAAAGTATAAAAATAAAATAGAAATCTAGTATAATAAAATATACAAATTTATAAAAAATATATTTATTAAAATAGAAAATATATAATAATTTCACATCAATTATCTTTTTCAAAAGCCTTTACAATCAAAATAATTGTGTCATTACAAAAAAAAAATTAAAAAAAATGTGTGTCATCCAACTGATCACCAACTTTGACTGCTCGAACTCAAAGCACGTTGAGCCTCTAATCCAATTCATGTAGCACGTTTAACCTCTGATCCAAGATATATGATAACTCGGTATGACTGGGAGGTATCTTTGACACATGTTTTCGAGTTGCGGATTTCTTGGCCAATATGGGACACCAAGGGGATGTTAACTTGACCATTGTTTTTGTCATCCCGTCTCCTTTACGCATGATCATCGTGGAAGATTTTCCTAGTATAGCTTTTAATCGTTTTATTTCTCTATAGTTGTGTTTCCCATTTTATATCGAAAAAAATGCGTGTATCTTTTTTATTTTCATCGACAAGTGTTAGTTTTTGTTTCGAACCCACAAATATATATATATATATATATATTTCCGTTAGCTACTAAATAAACATTACAGCTCCAAATGTATGAATGCACCCTTTAATTGGACGGGGTATCGTTTTTCCTTGAAATAACCTTAAAAATGGCTTCAAAGATCCTCAGTGTCTCCTCACAACTCAAATATTGATTTAGCCTATAAAGTTAGAACTTAAAATCTCATTATTAGTCACACATGCAACATATTTAACTCTTAACATTTTATGCTGGAACTTAACACCTCATTATTACTCACACATGCATCAGATTTAATTCTTAACAGTTAAAGTTAATATGCTCATTGGTTTAGGCAATCCAAGTATTTAACTCCCAACACACATGCATCCCATTGCAAGTTCTGTATTTGTAATTCTTTTTAACCGCACTAAGTTTTTCAAATTTTCTTTTTTGACAGTAGCTTTTCAAACTAAAACCACCTGCAGTTGCTTTAATGCAATGATGTGATAATGTGATTAATTAACCAAGCAAAGCGAGGTGTGGGGGCAACACGTCCCCGTGAATAACTCCATTGAGGCATTGACAGCAACACGTCATCGTTTCGTGTGCTGCTACCGTCTGGGCGCACGTTAGACTACACCTGTCCTATGTCATTTGCTCCATCCTCGTGCCCCCCTCTCGTCGTTTTTAAACCAAATACTATTAGTTATTTAATATCATTAAGATATTAGTATATCTATTTCTCTTTCTCTGTCATACATAACCTTTTACAAGAGTTATTAAAATATTAAAATTTCATTCCACATTCATTCATTTCCTCATTACACATACTTATTTTTCTAGTTTTAGTTTTGCCGACTCGTCTCACATTCGTTATCTATTAGAGCGGCGAGCTTCACTTGGAAATCTTCTGAAGAGCTTCCGAGTTTGCGAATGAGAACTCGGCATTGACTCAGAGACGGTTCGTTACATTTTTGTGGCCGATGCTGAAGTTTTAGCTCAGTGACAATTTCTCTTGCTATGACTTTCAGGTGAATTGTGCCTCAACTCTACGATTTCTGGATCTGCGTTTCTCTTGCTTGGAATTCTAGGTTTTAATGGCCATTAAATTGAATTTGTTGTGAAGTTTCCTAATCTATCGCGCATTTATGTCAAACTAAAAAAGTGAATTGATTTTTCAAGCAACCGAGTCAACACTGTTATTTCTAACGGAGGGTAATTGTCAACGTCTTTGGTTGGTTATCATTATCCATCTGATTTTCGTTGCTTGCCATATAAATCCCGATCTTTCTAGTATCTGTCGTTTTTTCGATTTTCATGTTCGTTTTTACGTCAGGTTTAGTGTACTAGTAATTCAAGCTTAGAAATAGAAAGTACTTTTCAGTTTTCCAATGAGTTGAAAAGACATTTTGCCAAGTCGTTACGCAATTCTATTCACTTTTTGTGTGTTTGTGTTTAAAGCACTTAACACTTGATGACTTGGTATAGCAGACTTGGTCACTTGGATTAACGCGTTAACGAGTACAATTTTTGGGAAATTTAGCATACGCCTATTGTTGACTGTAGTATGATGCAATCTGGATTTCTTAGTAACACTTGAGTACCCAGGCCTTCGTATGACAATGAAAGAAAAAAAACCTTAGTGATAGTTAGTTGGCTGGTCATGTGTGTTCTGATTTGCAATTTATGCCTGATTAGTGATCCTTCATATCACAAAATGTGGCTTCTATATTCCACATATTACCCTTGTTCATAGTACGAATGGTCTTTTGTTTTTTATGAGGTCAATGGCTTGATCAAGTCAAGTAGTTTTAGACTTAAAGCCAAAAAGAAAAATAAAAGAGTTAAAACAACTAGTCATTTCAAAAGGTGCATTTCCACGTAATGTGTAGCAACTGTGTTATGGTAGATTTTGAGACCCTTCATTTTGTGCTTCACTTCCCTGCTGCTTATGGTTGCTTAGAAGTGAAAATTCTGTTCTTATAGTTAAATAACTAATCTAGTGAACTACTAGTATTTAGGAAATAAACTTATTAGGAATTTGACCAATCATAATGGATATAGACTATAAAGGTCACAAGAAGGCATATTACTGTGACAAATTTGACTAGGTTGTCATTTTTAAATAGATTTCCTCAGTTAAGCTTGCTCACTTTGATACTTTGTGCTTGCTTTGTCATTTTTGTTCCCATAGCTCATAGGCTAGTTAAGATTGTGTATAATCAACTACTTTTGCATTGACTTTGCCATATAATTCCATGTCAGGTTTATGCTATATTGAAATAAATTTTCATTGACTATGGGTGTCTCTGGGAAGTGGATTAAAGCATTGGTTGGTCTAAAGAAATCAGAAAAGCCAGAGAAGGATGGAAATGTGAGTCTCTCTCTCATAACACTTCATACTCATATTCCTGAGTTTCAGTATTTATTTTCATGTTATGTTGGCAAAAATAATCATCACCTATGGCGCTTTTAACTAAGGTTCTGTATCATCATGTAGTTATTTCTACCCACACTACCCCAAAAGAAAAACAAAAGAGTTTTGTTGCTTGTGTTTCAACTCAAGAGGGAAAAGATTAATGGTTTTCTTGTGCATTTGCGAGTGTCATACTCGGGGCATTTAGTGGAGTTGTTTTGATTCTTCAAATGTTAGAGCTTGGTTCACTTTAGTTAAGTAGTTTGTTATTGATCATTTCAATTCTACCATGTGCTCAACGAATTTTCCTCTTGGAAACTATATAAACTGAATTTGGTAAAATTTAAAACCAGATCCACTATTGAATATAGATTTAAGGGGGTATATTGCATCCCCAAACCTGATGGCAAATTAATGTTAATGCTGTTGCATGAGAAAGTCGTTAGAAAGTCTCACATTGCCTGCCTCATACTGGGGTGCAATTTAAATACCTGTTGGACAACTTCACTTAATTCCAATTGGTTTTAAGGGGGTATATCACATTCCCTCAATTGTTAATGCCTTAGCATATCAAAGAGTTGTTGGAAAGTCTCACATTGCTAGCCTTAATTACTGAGGTGTGGTTTAAATACCTATTGGCTATTGGGCAATGTAACACCAATTGGTTTAAAGATGAAATCTAACAAGAGCCACCCAAGTTGGTAGTGTTTTTAGCATATGAGAGAGGCCACTCAAGGTTTTCTCTTATCCCAAAGAAGTTCTTCACATCTTCTAGTTCCACTCCTTTATAAAATACTACACATTACATATCAAGAATTAATTTCACATGTTTTCAAACTTTTCAATGGTGAGAAGGTTGGCAAGTTTCACCATCAGAGAAGGCATGATGTCGAATTTAATAATGGTAAACTTCCAAACGAATTGGATAATGATGCTACTACACCTGTTGAAGATGTTAATGGCCATGCAAACCTTGATGCCCACTATTCATCTTCTTCTTCACAACAAGCACATGATGCTGCACATAATCAACAAATGAGGGAGGAATGGGCTGCAATACACATTCAAACAGCATTTAGAGGATTTCTGGTAAATTCCGTATTAAATTTGGCTTAATTTGCATGAGCTGAATTGAAATCTATTATTAAAAAAATTATCTAAATAATTGTTATGTATATATTTTTTCAATGTGACTGTAGGCAGTGCTTATGTGATGTCATTTGCTTCTGTTATTCCCCCTTTTTTATACTTCAGGAGTCTATCTTTTTCTCTAAAATTATTTTTGGCATTCAAGAGTCAGGTATTGTAGTAGTGGTTGACAAAAGTGATTTATCTACCTCTAGGATGTCATTTTTCTGTAATTTAATTGATTTTTCTTTAAGATACTCTTCAGATCTATTTTTTGGTCTTTTTTTTCTGTCTTTCGTTCTTTTATTTACTCTTGTATTTGTTTTGAGAATTATTATAAAAAAATTTCAGGAGTTTCATTGCCAACGACTTTGACCTAGCTGGAAAATTGTGTTTTATGTATCAGGCCAGAAGAGCACTACGGGCTTTGAAAGGTGTGGTAAGGCTTCAGGCCCTTGTAAGAGGCCATGCAGTGAGAAAACAAGCCGCAATAACACTCCGTTGTATGCAAGCTTTAGTGAGGGTTCAAGCTCGTGTTCGAGCTAGGCGTGTTTGCATGGCATTGGAAACTCAAGCATCACAACAGAAGCATCAGCAAAACCTTGCAAATGAAGCTCGAGTTCGAGAAATAGAAGTAAGGACTAAGGAGTACTGTTCTTAAAGGAACATTACTTTTTTTAATTGTGGAATATTTTCATCTCTTTCACTATTATCTCCTTGTAATCCATTTTCATGGAGGATGGGTATTGAGAAATTGAGCATGAATTTGAGATAGCTGTTTGATTGTCTTTTTTTTTTTTTGGTGGAAAGCTGTTTGATTGTTAAGTTTATGAAAGAGAATCTAGGTTTTTCCTTCTCGCTACTTGGGTCTAGTTGCAATAAATTTCAGCTTAATTTAGTCTTTTGGATCCAATTGTTTGTTGGCATTTTCTCGGCAATCTGTCATATTCTATATTTAGTTTCACTTTACTGTGACTTATTTATTAATTTATGCATAGATAATTATCAGAAGGAAAATGTACTAAACTAACAATTAAGCAGGATACTAAACTAACACTGGTATAAACTATGTGCCTTTAACAGTTGAATGTCATGTGCTGGTTTAATTTCTTTGAGACATTTCTGATGGGTGTACCAGGATAAGAAACAGAGAACTTGGACTAGGGTAAAAATGCTATAGTGCTTGGTATGATATAATGTAATCAAATTGCAGTCTTATCAAATTATCTGTTTGAGGGACCTTGTAACTTAATAATGATGATTAATAACTCAATTTTTTTTTTTTTAATTTTAAAATTCATATATACAGGAAGGATGGTGTGATAGTGTAGGATCTGTTGAAGAAATTCAGGCTAAATTATTGAAGAGACAGGAGGCTGCAGCAAAACGTGAGAGAGCCATGGCATATGCTCTATCTCATCAGGTGAGTTTACTATAGCATATTGTTTAATTATGTGTGCAGTGAGTATTATACATTAGTTAAATTTTTCTGCAACCTGCATAATAAGAAATATCTGAACTTTGGAATTTCATTAATTCATAGGAGGGTCTCATTGCCTTCAAGACATTCTCCATTAGGAAACATAAGAAATTGTTTTTTATATCCTATTATATTAAAGTGTTGTAAATTCGATCTAAAGTTTGGAATGGACGAATAGTCCATCTTAAACACAAGTTTTTATATAATTATAGAAAAGAGTAATAAATTTGGAATTGTTTTTTCTCAAAAAGAAAAATACTGGGCCAATTCAAACATTATTCAATCAAGCCGCTTAGTTTTGTAACTTGGAATGAGTTATACATAGATAGTGTAACATACTAACATTACGATACTTAATGATGTTGTCAAGTGTTAGTGAACCTCTAAAAGTAAACAGAACTTGGAACTTTGGTCAGCAGCTTTGCATTATAGTGTCCATTTTCCTTTGATACATCATTTTGGTTCACAGGCTTGGTGTAAGATTTTTCAAATTTTCCCCTTGGCAGTGGCAGGCAGGATCAAGACAGCAGCCTGTTTCCTCTGGTGGATTTGAACCGGATAAAAACAGCTGGGGTTGGAATTGGTTGGAAAGGTGGATGGCTGTCCGTCCTTGGGAGAACCGCTTTGTTGACATAAATATGAAGGATGGAGTAACAGTACATGAAGATGGAACTAAGGATGATAAAAATGAAACCCCACCTCAGTTGAGCTCTGCTTACAAGAAACCATTCTCATCAAACACTCATCCAAACCTGACAAGTCAAGGAACTGGTCCCACTATTTCTGATGGCTGTGATTCTTCATCTAGTATGCCTGCAGGTTTGCCAGAATCATCAAACACACATCCTGTTAAGCCGACTTCTAAGGCAAATGCTGAAAATACTGTTGGAGAATTTAACTCAAAACCTAGAATTGGGTCAAGATCTCTTAGTAATCCAAAGGAGAGAACATCACAGGCAGATAAGCAGGCCAAAAAACGATTATCTCTGCCTAACAATAGTGAGTATTCTCTTTATGTTCATTTTATTGTTTCCTGAACACTGGGGGTCTGACAGCTGCTTCAGGAAGTTGTAACAATTATCAGGTGAACTATAATATAGATAGACTAACCCAATTATTGCATTCCACTTCAGCCATCTTGAGTTTGAGATTTACAACTGAAGTTCAAGTGTAGCTAGGTGCATTCACTCATTTACAGAGGTAGGGCAGCATTGTAGAGGACCCTAAACCTTAAAAGGTTTCTAAAATAACTGCATGCCATGTTGATTCGTTTGGAAATGTTATAGAGAAGTTTTCCTAAATTTCAGCATTTTCTAATTTGCAATGTTGGCCAACACCGTAGAAGACAATTGAGTTGTATTATTCCCCAAGGGTTGAGCTATCCATTCTAAAATGTTACTCTCAGTAATAACATCACCGAGTTGTATAGAATGAGATCACTGATGTTTCGTGCACCGTGGAAGAAATTAATTTGTAATTTTGATTAGAAATTTTATTTTATGTAACATCTTTATTTCTAAAATTCTTGTGTTAATGAAAGCATAATAAGCAATTTGAAAGTCCAGTTGGCTGGATTAAGTTAGGATAGAACTAGTCTTTGCTAAATATTATTTCTTATCTCTGTTAAGCAGGGGCTGGTGCTGGATCTCAAATAGTCAAACACCCTGTTAGCATTACTAATGTGAAAGGGACGCTAAGCACGCAAAAGTCTACTAGGGATAAACCTAAGCTCAATGGAAGAAGGGAGGAGAATACAAAGTAGCTGAATGGAAGAAAGGATGCGAACATAAACACAAGGATATGTATTTTCGAGAATCTCAAATAAGGGAAATCACTCTCTTCTCTGTTGATATATGGGCATTTGTCGTTCTGTGCATATAATGTGAAGCGGTGAGGGCTTTGTATTGTACATAGTCCATGAAGAGTTGAAGACGATGAATGTGGTTTTACAGTTTTGAGATTGGCTTGGGTTGTGATAGGAATAAGATTTGCCTGGTTGATACAAGTTTGCTTTTATTTATGCAATGCAATGCTTGTTGTGGTCAGAATGTCAGTTATGTGATAGCATGATGCATTTATGTACACCTTTCAGTGTGATTGCCTTATGTCGCGTTATATTGTTGCCAGCTGTTCTTTAGTGAGCATATTTCACCAACACATACATGCTTCTGCGTAGATTTGATTATTTGATCATAATTGGTTATGCCTTATTTTCTGTACACTTTCACTCTGATTTTAGTACTATATTACCAATTGTTAAGGATATACAAACAAATAATGCCTGAAATTTGGGTTAAAATTGTTTAGAATAAAATCCCAGCAGTCATTATGAAAAGCAGATCCAGCAAAGCAGGTGACGTCCGCTGTGATTTTAATTTTAAAATTAAAATCAGATCCAGCGGTGGGGTTTCCTGATCTATCTTCGGCATAGTCACGGCATTTTGCTATCTTTTATTAATTTCTATTCATTTAAATTTGATATTATTGCAGCATAATTCATAGAAATTAATATTTTTTTGTATAATGATGTTAAATTACACAGTTAAATTTATTAAATAATGTTATTTAGGTCCTTTCATAATTTGACATTATAATTTAAATGTATTGATAGGTAAATAATTTTATTATTTAATCATAAGAAAATTATTATGAACGATACAAATATTAATTTAAAATCATATTTATCATGATCTTTTATGAGTAGATCGTAATTCAAAAAAAAGATTATTTATCAAACAGTTATATAAATAAATTTTTTAATTAATAGAAAAATTAAAATGTCTAACGCGCTCATTGAGAAGGTAGAAATGATCTTTTTTATAGATGATAATTCAATTTTCTAGAAATGAATCTTAAGGTGGCCAGTTAGCGTAGCATTGTTACTGTTATCGTTGAGGAATAGTTTGGTAATTAGTACTTGGTAGGGGTAGTGTAGGTAAATAAAAGTGCATTTATGTGTTAGTTGCTTTGGTTTTTAATTTCTCCTGTAGGCTTTCCATTCCCCAGGAAACTCAATGTTCTCAAGCCCATTCGTGTTAACCTTCTCTCTCCTTCTCTCCCTCCCAATCCTCTTCTTCCTTGCCCCACGGATCCTCCCTCCAAAGCCCCATTCCTTCCCCCCCATCTCCCCCTCCGACGAGCTCGATGACATCAACCTCTTCAACCGCGCCATTTCCCATTCCAGCAATTCCCATTCCAACCCTTCCAAATTCTTCCACCTCTCCTCCAAAAACCCCTCTCTCAAAATCGCCTTCCTCTTCCTCACCAACACCGATCTCCACTTCTCCCCCTTATGGGACCTCTTCTTCTCTTCCTCCCCTTCCCACCTCTTCAACATTTACATCCACTCTGACCCCTCCTTCAACCTCACTCTCCCTCTTTCCCCTCTTTTCCGTAACAAATTCATCTCCTCCAAACCCACCTTCCGCTCCTCCCCTACCCTTATCTCCGCCACTCGCCGCCTCCTCGCCTCCGCTCTCCTCGACGACCCTTCCAACGCCTACTTCGCCCTCCTCTCCCAGCACTGCATCCCTCTCCACTCCTTCAAATACACCTACAACTCCCTCTTCCTCTCCCCAACCTTCGATTCCGAAAACCCCGAATCCTCGTCCCGCTTCGGCCTCCGCCTCAAATACAAATCCTTCGTCGAGATCCTCTCCCACGCGCCCAAGCTCTGGAGGCGCTACTCCTCCCGCGGACGCTACGCCATGATGCCGGAGATCCCCTTCGAAGATTTCCGCGTGGGCTCTCAGTTCTTCACGCTCACGCGCCGCCACGCGCTCGTCGTCGTTAAGGACAGGACACTTTGGAGGAAATTCAAGATCCCGTGTTACCGTGACGATGAGTGTTACCCCGAGGAGCATTATTTTCCTACCCTGTTGTCCATGGCGGATCCTGATGGATGCACCAAATACACGCTCACGAGTGTTAACTGGACCGGCACCGTCAACGGCCATCCTTACACTTACCGGCCGACGGAAATCTCGCCGGAACTCATTCTCCGGCTCCGGAAGTCCAATCATTCCGAGTCTTACCTCTTCGCCAGGAAATTCACCCCGGATTGCTTGGAGCCCTTGATGCGCATTGCTAAATCGGTCATCTTCAGGGATTGAAATTCAAATTGTAAGTGAAAACATGGTATGTTGTCGTTTATTTTGTTATATTTTATTTTAATTTGTTGTGATTTATTAGGGTTAGCAGTTAGTTAGCAATAGATACAGAAAGTGAGTTGGTGATTGTGTGAGTCAGAGATGGTAGGATGGTCAAAAGGGTTTGGATCTTTGTTGATGTGGATTTGCACTTGTCTGATTGGATGGAGAGTGGAGGTTTCCATTTTCAGCTTTATTATATGTTAGAATCTGGTTTTGATGCTTTTCTTTTGTTTGCAATATCAGAATGTTTCTTGGGGTTTAAAGTTGAGAAGGTACATTTACGAGTTGAGTTTATAGTGCACCATTCAGAATTAGCACAAAATTAAGAAGGATTTGTCGGTTTGAGAATAAAAGTAATTTTGGTGTCTCTTGACTGAAATCTAAACACGGACTATAGAGTGTCTTTGGATAGTTGAACGGAAAATTTAATCATTTCAATGCATAAGCAAAAAAGCTATGCGAGTAGTGCATTCAGTTAGATGCAATTGTAATCCAAAGACGGTGGAATGAAAGCGAGTTTTAGATTGATGGACACGGTAGTGAAATTTGGAGGGACCTCCTCAAGTTGCTTTTTAAGCAAAATATGTGTGTGTAGGTGCATTAGTGCTTTGTAGGGAATGAGATTCTCTCTCTGTTTATGAAGAGTATTTGCTTTTGGCATTTGCGGTGTTCATGCCTTGCTTTGTGATGTGAAAAAAAGGTTCATGACATCTTGTATTCTGAATGTCAAAATCATGGTGCTATACTAGTAGGTCCTTTTAGTAAGGATAGTACTCTTATTCCATATGAATGCGAGTTCAAATCTCATTGTCAATGTAAAAACTTGAACTTGGCAGGTAATATGTAAGTATCTTTATAAATGTTCTCCGATTCTTTTATTCCTGGCGGGTCTCTGGAACCTTGCATAAACTTTTATTTATCAAAAATAAAAAAGACTAGTAGGTGCTTTATATTCTGTTTTTGGTGAAACCTTGACTTTAATAGATGCATACGTGGGCGAGCCTAATCTAAAGTTGCATTTCCCATCTGCCTGTGTGTTGGATTTATTTATATCATTGGATTTTTTTATTAGTTTGGTTTCTTATGCACAAAATACAAAGACTTGTCGATACTGTCGTGGTTAGATTTCTTTGTCTGATTCTGCTGCAGTTGAGATAACTTTGTTCCATCAAATTTTTTTCTAGCAGGTGGAAAAGGTCTGTGAAGAGATTTATGGTGTGAGATGATATTTTGCTTGCTGTTGCTGTGACTGTAGGTTGATGGTGGTGTATAGTTTGAAGAGGCACGAACAGCCCACATCCTATATGCATACCTGGAACTCTCAAATTGAGAGACTTGGGATCTTACACGAACGAGGGAATCAAATCAAATCATATACAAAGCAAAGAAATAGGTAAACACCTGCGTGAGTTGAAAAGGAAATGCGGGTGGTGCTCTAGGCAAGTGTATTTAGTTGGGATGCAAGTGCTAAAGTAATTGCTAATTTGGCATAGAAGATTGTGTAGGTAGTTCTTCCTTTTGTGGGATGGTTTTGTACATAAGAGTTGTGTAAACATTGTTTAAAAGCTCTACAGTGTTACTACTTTTGAACAAAAAAAAAAAAAGATTTGTCTAAACGTGAGGCAACAGTGACTGCAATTATAAAAAGGAAAAAAAAAACACTCTTTCCACATTTGGCTTTTTCGAATTGATCCCTTTGTCATCCTGCTATTGCTGTATCCACCTCCCGCTTACCTTTTTTCTTTTGTTCTTTTTGGGTCTTTGTATTAATTAGTCTACGATCCTTTTCTTCTGTGGAAAGTATCAGATGGTGCTTTAATTTCACTCCATTAGATATAAATATATAATAAAAGAAAATAAATAAATATTCTTGTAGAACTTGTGTGAGTAGTTATGGGATGAGTTGCTTGTTATGTTGAAATATTATTAGTTATATATGATCATGTTGGACTTGTTCATTTAAACATTTTTCGTATGAGATGAGTCGGTGACAGTCTGAAAAGGTGGGAAGCCGCGATGACCCTGAGCAAATAATATAATATTTTTTTGGTTCAAGGTGTGTGTGTTTCAATTCATTGAATCAAATTAATCTTATATATAAATTATGATTATGTTAGTTGAAGAAAATTTTATATACAATTAGAATTAAACATAAATTTTTTGTTAAATAAATCTTGAGTAAATAATATAATATTTATTATTAACCCTTAAAAAATAATTTTAAAATAAATTTTTTTGAAAAGTAAATACATTTATATATTTTTAAAAAAAATATTTATTTCTAACAACTAAATTCACCTTAAACGAGTGATGATGATCATAATATGCATAGTTGGCTTGTAGAGTGGCGACAAAATTGAACTTGTCGGTGCTGGTTCTTTCCTCTTACACAATTCAAAATTGGGCCCCAAGAGACGTGCCAATGGACAAGAAAGTCGCACACCTTTCTTCATGTTTTGTGGGGACCACGGGCCCACACAAACCACAGTTGGCTTCCATGTTTCTTTCTTCTTTCTCTGAATTATCTAAACACATGTAGTTTGTAGTAACACCATCTCACTCGGATTTCTTACTTCTCAATTTTAACCTCATTCCTAAACTAGACAACATTTTGTTTTTTTGGGATGTCGGTGTTTGTTAATCTTAGTTATTTAATGTTTTATTTTACTCGATGTATAATTTGATTGAAAGCTCCCTCAAGGAGGAACTAGTTTTTAATATGTAAGAATTAAATAGGTTATCAAAAGATTTATAATATTTACATATTTTATTTAATTAATTAATTGAATTAGCTTTTCTTTATAACTAGTTTTTAATATCACAATATTAATTAATAATAGATTACTTTAATTAGCCGAATAGCAGAAAAAAGAGGTTAGGTAAGTTGTTAACTTACCACCAAATTTTGGCATTCATGCCGAATTCTTTCTGGTTGAAAAACGAACCATTTATTCAATGCTGTTTACATCTTAAGCAAATTGATTGTAGTTGGATAGTTGCTGTGGTAGCCCGAGGCAAAGGTACCTAAATTAGTTGATCAGGCTCTATAATTTTTTTTACAGATTAAATTATATTCATGAGAAAAAAGAAGGAAAAAGATTAAACTTTTTCTTTAAGAATCTTTTAGGCTTTTTGTCCTGTTCTCCTTGATCTGAAAGAAATGTTTGCCACTGTCGTCGAGGCACATGTGGTCTTCACCTTCCTGGAAACAGAAGCAAACAATCGACGGAGGCAATTATGCATTTAATCATTAGCCCTTTTTGACAGTTGAGAATTCTGCTTTTCACATCTTTTTGACAATTTTTTGTTATTGAAAAAATCTTCATAACACCTTTAATTTAATAGAAAATATTCACATTATTTACTTTACAAATTTTACTGGATAAAATTAGTTGAAAATTCAAAAGTTAACTTTGAAAAGTTGAAAATTAGTTAGAGTTAAAAACTGAAAAGTTATCTTATTAAATTGTAAATATTTGATAAAATTAATTATTAAAGTAGTTAAAAATATAAAATAATTAAAAAAACAATATAATTATGATTTATTTAAAAAGAATAAGCAAAAAATTTGATAAATATATCAAGAATAAAAATAGAAGAAAATATAAAAAATAGAAGTTAAAAATTAGTGTTTTAAAAAATACTACTTCAAGTAATATTTTAAAAAATAATAAAAAATATTAAAAAATATTTTCAAATGAATTTTTTAGCTAATAAAAAAAATAGAAATTAACTGAAATATTTTCCCTAATATAATCTTAATCTCATGAATAATGTCCTAAAAATATATTATTTGTATTTAAGAAATAGTACAAACTAGTATCCCTAAAAAATAATATAAATCATTATGTATGAAAAATATATTAATTTTTGTAATAATTATCTAAAAGTCACACTAAGTGTCTGCATGCTTATTAAACTTAAGAAATAAATATACTATGATTTTTTCAATTATCTAAAATTTTATGGTTATCTAATATATATGTGATATATATGTGAAGTGTTATCATTACGTAATTAAATTTCGCCTATATTAGAACCTACACATAGCCAACATAAAGTAAAGGATAAATAATTATTTTATCTCTAAATGTATAATTTCTTTATGATACCTAAAATTATGGACAAAAGTGATTATTTACCTAAAGTAAAATACCTAAAATTAACACCATTACTATAATACTAAATATTGACAAACTAAGTTGGATAAATATAAAATCCAAATCAACTAATCATAATTGTGAAAATTTAAGATAATTGCTTAAAAAGTTTGAGATAATAATTAATTTTAAAATAATCATAATATAATCTCTTGCTTAAGATTAATAATTTAAATTTATTCAAATATATACAAATAATTTAATAAATATTAAATAATAACATACAGGTATTAAAAGAAAAAAATGTATAATAAAGGACATACTTTCTTTAATTGAAGATAAATTTATATTATATCAACTACTGAAATTTATAATGATATAAGAAAAAATTAGTGGGTTGACTCGTAGAAAAAATAATATGATCTCTTGCTTAATATGCAAGTCCATGAAAAAAAATTACAACTTTGTTTAAAAAGGGAAATCTGCAGTAATAAATTAATAATTGATGCTTAGTGATCAATCTTGATACTCCAGCTCCTGACAAACAGGTTTGGGACCAGTTATAAATTTCTAGCATCCACGTGACAGTGTTTTCTCACCGCAACTACGTGTTCAGTGATATAAGTATTATTTATTTATGCATGTTTATTTTTATTGTTATATATCTGTTACTGCTAGGGATATTAAGTTTAAGAATTAAGATATCAAAGCCACATTCGTGACCCAAGATTTGAATATTTAAAAAGGAAAAATAAAAATTGTAGTTGTAAAAAACTATTGTTATAAGTTGATATTTTTTATTATTATCTTGTCTTTTAATCTGTAAATACTTGCTTGACTTACGTTAGTGGAGAATACATGTAATTTTTATATAAAAAAACTAAGATTAGATTTCAGAATTTTAATTATTAAGTTTAAATGTATTTTTAAAATGAGAATAACAATGATGCAATTCAATTTTATGAAACTATAACATAAGTAATTATTTTTAATTTCTTATTCTTTCATTGATATTATCATTGACATCATAATTATCGTATTATTTATTCTGCTATTATCCATACTATATGATTTTAAAATAATATTAATAAAATTTTAATTATTAAGTTTAAAAGTCTTTTTAAAATGAGAATATCAATGATACAATTCAATTTTATGAAACTATAACGTAATTAATTATTTTTTATTTTTTATTCTTTCATTGATATTATCATTGACATCATAATTATCGTATTACTGTTAATATCCATACTATATGATTTTAAAATAATATTAATAAAATTAAGAGAGAAAGTAATATATACTCTGATAATTAATAAATTAGAAAATATCATGTGATAATTTTATTAAATTTTATAATAATTATTTTAAAATTCATTCTTAATATGATTTCTGATTGGTTATAGTATATAAAATTAAACTCAAATTAAAATTAAAATTAAAAGCTACAATTTTAATCCTATACACAAACTAGATTCTATCGTTTTATTTAAAAGCATGAAATCCCTGTCACTTCAAACTTGAAAGTAAACTTAATCTCATCACCCTAAAAGGAAGTATTGACATCTGCCCTTATTTCATATCTCACCCGAAACAGTGATTAATTAAACCCATCCATAGGCTATGGGCTAAATCATGGGCAAAAATAAAGGAGATTGGAGGGAATTGCTAAGCCCACCCCCAACTTTAAAAATATCATAAAATTACCCTACTACCCCTAACACTTCCCCTCTCCCCAGCTCCTCCTATTCTGATCTTATTAAGGCTATGATTGGTTTGTCGGCAGGGGAGCTCCAAACTCAATTTGGAGAGAAAACTCATTTTACTAACATGTTTGGTTAGTCTCAAAAGTATATTTGCATATGAAAATTTGCCCAGAAACTCAGTTATATTGAAGTAAGATTTGAGTTGTTTTTGCAAATTTTAATCCAAACAGCTCTAAGTCCGGCTGCTCAAAGAAATCTTAGTAGGATGTGATCGCCGTTTGCTTTAATTTATCGTAAGGAACAAATTAAGCAATGACTACAAAACTAAATAATTAGAAAGACTAATCTGAAGTATCAAGTATATATGGAGCTTTTTTCTTGCTGGACAAATTAAGCACGCATTGAATCTATATGGAATTTCAAAGGTCAATAATGCATGTTTGAGTCACACTGATACGGATAGTGCCTTTCCAAAACATTCACCTTAACAAATGGTTAAACCGAGTCCCTGTTTGACTCTACGAACTGTCATGATCTTTTCTTCCCAAAAACTGTGACTTGGTATTCCCCAAAACTTTTGATAAACCATCCTCTTTCTTAAATTAAAACATTAAATTTTTTTAAGAGCTAATCTACATCATGCACTGAGTATCTAATTTTATCCTTTATTCCTAGTTTTTTATTCTTTTTTTAAAAAAAAAATATTATTACTTAATTCAACTTATTTCAATTACCTCAAATTTTAAATTTTGAATATTTAATATTGATAAATTGTATCAAATTGAAAATATCTTGTTTAAAATAATTTGAATTGCGTGACTATCGCGATCTTAGTTAATCTTAATTTAATTTTTAAATTCTAAATTTTGACAACATATATGATGTTAGATATCCATCATAGAGATTATGCATTTTGATTCGAATAATTTAATTTCATAATTTTTCTTCAATTTAAAAGTCTTATCTAATAAAATAAAATAATTCAGTATTCGTACTAAATATTTATTTTTCTCTATAATTTTTTTATTTACAACTTTTTACTTTAATTTTAAAATACGCTTCTGTGCAACAACATGATAACTTTATATTTTGTTTGCAAATAATAGGATAAAATATCTTGGTTCTTAATAAAAAGGATTAAATATCTTGGATTTTAGTTTAATGGTTTTGATAACTATAGAGTTGAGGAAATAGAAGTAATTTTTTTTTATTAATATAGAAGAGAGAAAATACATAATATTTTTATATTTATCCATTTAATAAATATTTTTCCAATAAAAAATAATTTCTTTATCCTCACGCAGGACACTAGAGTTTCAAAAGGGTTGGCTGCAGAATTTGTAATGAGGAAGAGACGGATGAACTTCATGCAGTGAAAACTTTTTTAGCATGTTTGGGTCAGCTTATTTAAAAAGAATAAGCACTTATTTCTCAAAGGTTCTATACAAAAAAACTTGATAAAAAAATGATTATTTTTTTTTTTCAAAATAAGGTAAATCAAACATGCACTTTGTTTTCCTCGATAAGATTGTGCAATCATCTTGCAAAAGCTGAGGGTGTTTTGTAGTTTACACTTTACAGTATTGGGATACAGATACTGCCACAAGTAGCCTTTTCTGGTATATAAGCATCTCTCAGTACTTAATTCATGGCAAAATGTTTGAAAACACGTTGAGAATAGAATGATCACATTTGTGATGTGAAAGCTATAATTATTAGCTTTTAAAAATTTCATCCAAAATGTGAAACCAAACATCCTAGAGCTGGAAAACTTGCGCCAAGTTCCCTGTATGTATGGCTTGTATTCAAATTTGGGAGACTCTCTTACCAGCCAGTGTAACAAATTCTTTTAAATTTAATCTTGTATAAAGTTTTTCTGGTTGTTCCTGTGATTTTGAGATTGCGGCTATTTGTATCCTCAATCCATTTTTAGTTTTGACAATTTTTGGTTTATAACAATATGTCAATAAGGTAAAATTTTTGGTAGACTGCAAGTTCTTTCTCCCCAACTTGAATGTAGTATCTTTACCTAGCTAGCTTTATTACGAAGTATACCACCAAATCACAGTATCTCTAGAATGATGGCCTAAGGGGAAGACAAAGAGAACTTTTAACAATAGTATTGAGTGCTTTTTATTCATGTGGAAGAATACAATCCTATTTCCTTTCGAATGAAAGCAATTTACAATAAATAATCAACCTGTCTGCACCCATTTTACCAACAAAAACCAAAAGCCTTACAAAAATGGCAACTAAATTTCCAACTACTGTAAGAAAAAGAATATAGTAGTAATTTCCCTATCCACATGCCAAATATACCGGGGAGTTAGAAATAGAGAGAAAGCATGCATTTCATAAACTTGACAAGCCTAGAATTTAAGACAAAAATATTCCAGCATCGTTAGCTTCACCATTCAATCTTCCATAGGACCTGTGTATTAGAGGAATGCACTAGAAATCTGCAACATCCAGGGTCTTGAGATCTCACGATGCAAGGTTGCTGAGGCCAAAATAGAGAGTTCTCTGCTGATATGCATTAACAGCATAATCAACTTGAAAATGACCAAATTGTGATTTAAATCGAAGTCCATATCCTAATCCAATTCCAGATCCTGGTTTACTCTGCCTCAACGCTGGATTTCCTGAGTTTCCAAGAGATCAACACCTTGAGAACACATTTGACATGGGTTTGGACTAAAGACTCAAACAAACATGATCAAGTAGATCAATTTAAGATAAAAAAACAGAAAAAGCAAAGCAGAAGCTATAACAATTAAACACCCCTGCTCCAAAGAATAAGAAAAAACTGTAAATGAAAACACAGAAGTGTAACTAAAATATAATGGCAAATGTTGGATCACTCGCTTCAATTAAGTATTTATATGGCCATCCCACTTAAAAGATAGTTTGTTCCAATTTCCAAGGTTTGGGTTATGGAGTACCCAAACTCAGTAATGGAACTCTAAATAATGAGGAATATTTGATACTCCAGATTATGGTCTAGTTTTTGGTTTCTTATAATAGTAGCCTTTATTTTACTACACAAAATGATACATATAGATTTCCTCCTACCACTGGAGAGACAGAATAAGAATCATTTATGCAGTTTTGTTTTGTCCAATCCTAGCTCCATTATTGTTCCACTAATTCCATAAAATGAAACTGTTATGTATGGGCTTGAACAAGTCAGTACTAGACACAGAAAAAAGACAGTAGAATAATAAGGGGAAGGCCAGGAATCAATGTGACCTACCACAGAAATGTAAATAAGCAAGCAATTTGAGTATTTTCAGCACAATGATATTACTCACCTGGTACAAGGTGACCAGACCGCAAGTCTGTTCCACAATCCAAGAAAATGGCACCTTCCAGCATCTTATTCTACAGTGAAAAAAGACATCAAGTAGTTTAGTACATAGCATTTCAGTTCAGCAATAAATGTAATAAAATATAAAAGGAAAAAGTGCATGCGTTTAATTCTGTTTGTCTGCTTGTGTGGGTATACAAAAAATAATTTCAAGGAAAGAGATGAGGTTAGTTCATGAATAACTTCTATGTTTGTTTAAAGGTAAAGTATGCTCAACAACAACAGTCAACAGATCTCATGAATAACAAATATTACAATTATACACAAGGTATTGCTAATTGTAATTTGTGGAAGCATAGTGGGAAGGGCAGATGGGCTGACTCTGATACAAACTGGATAGGATTTCAGTTCCAAAAGCTCACACTCACACACACAAAAAAAATTTCTTTTAAATCAGTCATATGGAGGAAAGTGAAAATTTCAATAGAAATGGCAACCCTAAAATTCTTCATTTTATTAGGAGATGACACACAGCCACAAACAAGAGACCAGAGAAGATGGTGAATTTGCTGCATGATCCTGTCAACTTCTAACCAGATGGGGATATATCCCACATTTGCGGTTTGCCAAACATTCATAAAAATCAGGGATGTGGATATTTCAACTACTAAAGTAGTAAAAGCAGTTCTTGCCAAAGATGGTGAATAAGGGATCGTACTTACTAGATACAGTTGCACAAGACAAAAAAACTTCGGCGAGAGTAAGTTCTTTATCAAAGAAAGTGCAGTTTAGTGGTATAAGAATATTTTAAGCAGAGAAGGTTATAAATCTGACTGGTTTTACAATATAGGATTGCTGTTCATTATGCTATCACATACCAAGGGGAGTGTCAGTTCGCTATTAGCCACTAAACACGATCGCCCAGATCCAACTGCTCCTTCTCCATACCCTCGCACACTTCCAAGCCCTCCAATGGAAAATGCTTGGTAAGGAGCCATGTCCCCGACAATTGAACCACCTGTAAGTCTGTAACATGAAAGGGTAGTGATGATAGCCAACTGTTTGTCAAACAACCCGAAGAGGAAATGAAAACAGGAATTTTCCTTGCACTAATGCATTTTAGTTTAATTCCCAGCTCCACATGGGGGGGGTTTGGGGGGGGGGGGGGGGATGGAATTATCTACTTTAAACTGCCAGAAAATACCAACCTTGTCAAGAGAAATGCTGGTCCAAGTTTGATTCCCTTTGAAGCAACAAATTTAAATCGATTGAAGATTATCCACTTAGAAAGAACTGGAATACCTTGTTCTATTTGAAGATTAAACTGAAAAAGACAGCCATTCAGTCAGTGGAATACATACACTAGAATTTCTTTTGTGATAAACACACATGCAACTAATTGATTCACAATCACTCATAAAAAGGAACTTGAAAGCAAACTGGAAATAAGAATGCATTATTACATGAAAAAAGCTATTATCATTCGCCTTTGCAAATTGAGACTCTTGCTTTAACACTACCATACTGTCATGTGGATTGCCACTGCATCAAGCAATGTACAGTATGTGATCAAAATCAGTTCAACAACTTGAGAACTGGAATACTAGAATCGTTAATTACCTGGAAGTCAAAGGAAATCCATCATAATCTCTACATATAGCGCGACCATCATCATTCAATGGACGAACATGCTGCATGATGGTTTACATTCCAATATTAGTTTCCAATTTGCCTATAACCAAATCAAAGAGTAACATAAAGCAAAGAAACTCAAGTTGGCCAGGATTTAGTATAAAATGACAGATTCATAAAAAGTCTAGCTGAACCTCAAACTTTATGCTGGTAGTGCTGCTCCATTTTGAACTAGCAGGTTCCTTCAGGTCCATTCCCACTGACAATCGAGATAAATTTATACCTCCACTTCCTGAGCGGGAGAAATTGTTCACTGGGATACCATGGACTCCAATCTCAGGTGAAAGAGAATGCTGGAAGAGAAAAAGGTGAGACAAAAAGTAGAATTTAAGAATGTGCAACAAACTTCACCCAGCTGACACAAAGAGAATGAATCTCATTTAAAAATAGGCTCATTGTACAACATGGTTTTGCATCATCACTATATCATGTACAATAAGTTTCTTTTCTTATATATATATATATATATATATATATATAATATAATAACTATCTTAAAAGTCATATTGAAATGACTTCTAATTGTTTAACAGTGTAAAACTTTTACACTGACAATGCATGTTTATTAAACTCTAAAATATAATGATAAAAAACACAAAGCCAACCTGCAATACAAAAGACTGCTGAGCAAGCCATTCTGGCCGTGGCCTTCTATATGCAACCAAGACATTTGAATCATACAGACCCTTGTCCCACGAAACATCAAGCTTCTCACTTCCACCAAACAAATTTGGGTGTTTGATGCAAAGACTTCCAAAAAAAAGAAGTTGAACAATTCATTACTCCATTAAGAGAAAACCAACCGATACCCTTGAAGAACCCAAACTGACGTAAATTCAAAATTTTGCCATTCAGATTCAACCAAGAGTCCACTCACGTAAAAGTACAAAACGAAGGAACAAAACTGAGACTCTTACCTCCCAATTACCAGTGAAAATGGACTGCCAGTACTCCTATTTGGGGGAAAATGCAAAAATAACAAACACAAGGATATTTGTGAACAAATTAACTAACTAACTAATTAAGTTTTCAAAGACAATGCTGAGAAAAATGAAACCTAAGGGTAGGAAGCATCAAAGAAGCGCATAGCTTGTGAGTAAAATCAACATTAACGTCAATCTTTGCTGTAAAACCACCCAAACAGAGAGAAAAAAGCACTTACATCAAAAAACACGGTCATGCAAAAACAAAACAAAAAATAATTTTTTTTGCATATTATGTCTAAACCTTTGCCAGCATGGATGCTCTTCTGAGCTCCCATCCCATCAAACACGCATCAACCATTAAAATTACCAGACACGCAATAATTGAACCAACACAATCAACGTTTTGAAAGATTATTATTATATAGTAAACGGCATGCGTGCAGTGGAGACAATGCTGCGTTTCGTTTCGTAACGTTGGCAAAACAACAACCAAACGAGGTGGTGTTTTTTGTCGCGTGTTTATTCTGTTCCTAGCTTCCAACTTCTGTTATCCCTTTCGTTTCTACACTCACCTCGACCACTGTGACACGACAATCACTATGCTATTGGGCCTTAGTTGGGTCATTGGCCCAATCCAAATCATCGGGTTCGGCCCAATTCATATAATCGGGCTCGGCCCATTTCCTTTCCTCCTTTCTACCCAGTGCACGCACCCAGTCTCAGCCATCCCAAATTCGACGCCGCGCCACCACAACCTCTTCAACGTCGGCGACGACGCGATTTCCGACGTTCTTCTTCTTCTGCTAGGTTATAGTTACGCACACTTAAGGTATGTCCTTCGTAAATCACTTTCACAAATATTTTGTCTGCCATAATTTTTGTATTTTCTCCATAGATTTGAAGAAATATAATATAAGGCTGGTTCCTTCTATTATCCGAATCTACAGTGCACGATGCTAGCGTCTATTGTGTTTTATGTCCTTTTGCTCATTGTTAGCATTGGCTTTAGGTGTGTGATCGTTTAGTTAATAATAATGCTGCTGATTAAGAAAGCAATTCGACGAGGTTGGATTGATGCTATTTACTTATGACAATTTCTTGCTGTACTGTATGTTGGTGAAATTTACTTGTAACTTCTGTGCAGTATGTATTGTGAAATTTGCTTGTGAATCAAGATAAGTTCTAAATCATCACAAATTTACTTGATATATTTGGCATTGCATTAGCACAATTCTATTATTTTCTAAAATTAGTAGACAATACTTCTTGTCATTTCATTTGTGATCCTGCTGGATAACTGTTTTTCAAATATATGGGGTGGTCTTTCTAAACCTCAAAGGTGGACTGCAAGTGGAAGGAAGAAATAGACGTCACTATGACTGCGTTTTGTTATAGTAAATTATAATAATTTGTGCCAATGCAAAAAAATACATGTCTTTGCCTCTGGCATTTTCATGTGTAAAATATAATCATAAGGAGTACCAAAAATGACACTATGCAGCTTCATGGTCATTTCTACTACACTAACTTCATCCATTTTAACCAACTTTGCCAAAATTGCAAAATGTAATCTACGAATCTATTAGAAAATTCTATAATTTTATTCTTTCTTCATATTTTTCTTATTTATATCGTCAAACTGTTTTTTGTGCTGATTTCATTTTCTGCAAACCAGAGCATTATTTGAATATGCATTTGTTAAATTTTTGTAACATTATGTTGATGATTAATGATTGATTGGCTTTATAGTTTTATATTCTATATACTTTTTACTTTGCTTTCTATTTTTATTATTTAAATTATCTGTGTTTTCTTTGATTATGGCGAGCCAACCTGTTTAACCCACCACCTATGGTGGGTTGAGCCAGGTTGTATAAATTTTGGCTCATTACTTGAGCCAGCCAAACCGTGTGGACTGAATTTTTTGACAACACATGGTGAGCCAACCTAGCTAATAGCTCTATTCAACATTGGGTTCCAGGGGAATCAGAAAAAGAGCAGGGCATGATGGATCAATGCTTGGTTGTGCACATCCCGGACAAGCAGCCGCATGACCTTCACCACCAACCCACTGGTTACGTTATGGAAACCCATTAGTTGGAGTTTTAGTTTCTTTTTGGAATACAATGAATTGAAACAGTTGCTTTGTTTGTTTCTGTACAGAGAGTGTTTTTGCTTCAGCCATCGACCCTAAGCATGCCAACCAAATTGTAAGGTTAGCTCCCCACCAAAATCTTCATGTCTTTGCTTTAGCTGTGTGCACTTTGTGAACAGATCTATAGAAGTTGCTTGAATTTCTTGTTAGGCGTTTGAATCAGATAGCACCACTTGAAGATCTCCGTCATGTGAAACGAATTCAGAAGAAAGTTCTTGAAGGAGGTGAATGGATATCATTGCTGAAACTCATATCCCCCCCCCCCCCCCCCTCACACACACACACACACACACACTCATATTATTTGAGGGAAAGTTGTCTTTTTTTCTTCTCAGTTTTAAGTGAAAAAATAGAGCGGTTGTTTGCTTCAGTTTAAAAAGTTATTTTGTAATTTGAGTTTCCTTCTAAAGGTACTATTAATTTTCGTTTGTGAAAAAAGTATTAAAACAATTTTTTAGGATTTTTTTACTAATTTACATATTTTTAATTAAAAATACTTTTCTTAAAAAAAAAAAACTCATACAAACTAATATGAGCTATGGTTAATAGACCAAGTATATTGCTGGTGACACGGGGAATGTTTGACAGGACAAATAGAGCTATTGGTGATCTTGTGTCTGGCCCATGAAGGCAACAATCAACTGGATAATATGCCACCTCTTCTTCAGGAGTTGATCAGTTCCCATCAGTTGAGTCCTTTTATCACAAAAGTGGGTCTATGTTTATTTTGGTATTTTTTTTTTACATTAATTAATGCATGCTTAGATTATTGTTTGATCACAAGAAGATATGAGATGAAAAATATCTGACGAATGAATCATATATTAGAATTGATTTTGTTGAATGCTGATTCTGTTTAGGTAATTTTTTTAATTTCCACACTCAGTTCTGCAGTGGGTAGAATTGATCTTGGGAGAAGTGGAAGTTTTTAACTTTTCCATTGGTTGGAATTGGTGATGGGTGTTTTTTTTTTTTTTTCTTCGTACCCCATTGCCCAGAGCCTCTTCGCTATGCGAAGGTATGGGGGAGGGATGTTGTACGCAGCCTTACCCTTGCATATGCAAAGAGGCTGTTTCCGGATTCAAACCCATTATGTATTATCTACACTCTGAACTGAAAGCTATTGTACTTGCCAACCAAACAAAACCAATTATGTTCAACTCACTTTTAAAGCATCATACCCAATCACAAATAAATTTTTCCAAAATTTGTTTTTCCTACATTATTTCTTCCAAAATCAATTTTACCATAATGAAAAACAAATGGATGATAATTTATCAATTTAAATGAAAGAACAAACCCTTAGTGTTGGAAATCAATAATTTATGTGAATGGAGTTTTAGTTTTTTTGTGTTGATCAAATGATGTGCGTACAAAGCTCTAGGACTATGTACGTTAAATGGCCATCCATTTGGTAGTCCACTTTCAATGAAGAATAAGTAACATTTTAATACCAGATTATTGTGAGTTTTGGTTGGAATCCTGAGAAGTCTTGGTCCTTATTGTGTTTGCATAAGTTAGTTCGTGCATTAAACTTGAATTTAATTCTTAGGTCTGCAAATACGCTGCAACATCAAAAGAAGAGTGGCAAGAGCAATGCAAATTTTGGCCAACATCATATCACCCCAGGACTTAGTAAGTTTCCTTTTACTATTCTTTTATTTATTTGCTTATTTTTTATTTATATTATTTGCAATGTCATTGCTCCCTTTGGTCAAAAGAAACAAACTTTTGGTTCCATTTAAATATAAGAAAGTCAAGTAATGTATATATGAAGTCGCTTATTTGATAAATTAAACAATTCTTATTAAAATAACATGTACTGTTAAATGACATTTCAAGGAATACAACCTTCAACTTTTTTTTTTATCAGCATACAACCTTCAACTTGATGAACTGATCTGATTTGCAAGCTGGCCAGACAATTAATATACAATATTATATCTAGGGGTTACTGGTTACACAAGTTAGCAATTATATTTAGTCAGCTCGGTAATTCATACAGTAGTATAACTACCAGCACTTCCTAGGTAAAAGTAATGAAGTGACACAAACACCCTTGTGTTTATACTATCCCATGTGTAATTAACTAATTATTTTTAGTTTTCATATATAATCTATGCTTGCTTACAGTTTCATGATATTTCTTGTAATTATAGATCTGATGTATCAATCTAAGCCTTGTATATTCTATGTGTAAAAACTGGGGAGTTTAGATTTTGACTGGGAAAAACCAAAGGGGAATTTTGGACTGTGTAGATATTGGAGGAAGCATGGCAAGTTTTTATTTTCGGGGGGGGGGGATTTTGTTGATGACGTAGGTTGTATGTCTCAACATTTTATTTGGTTTCTATTTAATGAATAATCTCACTGGATGAGAATGCAAAACCTTGTCTTACATGGTAATAGCTGACGTTTTTTGTGGATTTCGCTTGACAATTTTAATCAAATTTACAGCAACATTGATGGCATTACTGGATTTAGCGAGGAGGACTCCCAATCAGTTTTGAAGTTTATGCAATCAGCTGTTGAGATGGCAACATCTGATGGCATGGTAAATGTGCAAATTTTTTGCCTTTTTCATTCAATTTGTGCACAAGAAATAATGTGTTCACACCTGCGACAGTCTTGACTTTCAGTTGCTTTTCTTCTTCTGTGATTATTTTTCACTTAATGCGTAATAGCTTGAGTTATTTTTAAATTGGTCCCTCTATCCTTTGCTAAATTAGTAAAGGCTAGCTTTGGCAAAAGTGTCCTACTAGTAAATTTCACATTCAACTGCTGCATACTAAAATTTGATCTGTTTTAGGTTGTTAATGCTGCAGTGATAGTGGATCCTTCAGCTAAGCAAATAATTTCAAGCGCATGTGATCAGATTTTTTCTTGGAACACTTGCAAAGACAACAACTGCTATAGAAAGCCAGAATTATCTAGTTCCCATCCTATAAGTTCCAGTAGATGTAATCCCCATGAACCATTGCATTCAAACAGTTCCTCCAATCAGCTTAAACAATCATATACAGACGTTGCTTGTTTATATCCTCGGCAATGGACTGAGCAGCAATCTCATTCACAGAGTTCATATTATTGGCACCCTTTGCGACATGCTGCCATTGTAGCTATAGAATCATCTGCTGCCAGGGATCGATACCTTTTTTCCAGTGAGGGAAACAGTGAAGATAGATATCTGGAATTGGATAGTGATAATTCTTCTTGGACTAGCTCTCCTGCAAAGAGACAGAAAACAGTGTGTGCAAATGTAAGTTTACCTACACCTGATATTTGCTCTATTTAATAAATCAATTGCAGCTGCCCATCTGTATGAAGTGCTACCATGCCATTCCTACAAAAGTATTAAGAACAACTTAAACTCCTGGTGTTGCATTCTTAGTTTCAAGTAACTTATTCTATAGGAAACTTTATGGAGGTTCCTGGATTATATTAAGTCTGCAATATTGTTTGGATAAGTATATATTGTTTAGAGGGCTAAGAAGGTAGAATCGTGCATGTTAACTCGTTTGGCAAGTGTACCAAATGTCCAAGTAATAAAGTCTCGGAAGTCCGAGTGTCGAATTCCACAGGGATTTTGTGTTGTATTTATCTTGGATACTTTTCAACTTATAAGGAAAAAATAAAATTAAAGAGAGGGGTAAAAGAAAGAATAGGAAATGATAAGAGTGAATTATAAGTAATAAAAGCAAGAGAATTAAAAACAGATACTTAAGAAGGAAATTCAATGAAATGCAAGTGTTAGGACCTAGCATGCCTTTTCTGCCTAGGATGTATATGTTTATGATTTTTCTTTATCAATTCAATTGGATCTATTCTATCCACATCTATTCAGTTACTCGCTCCTGATTCCTCACGATGAAAAGCCTATTTTATTTATCTATCTCCCAAATCCCTTTGAAAAGATTCAACAAATAAAATGCATGAAGTCTAAATTCTAGATGTTCACATAAATGCATGGGCATAAAACTATCATTCGATGTCTAGTAATGATTTTCTTATGAAATCTTTTCTTGTTGTTCTATTAGAAGTTATCATCTTCCGAGTGTCTAACCCCTAAAACTTATTTTGAAGTTATCCTTCCCCGAGTGTCAAACCCCTAAAAGAATGTAAAGATGAAAATGCAAGATAAAAATAGAAAAGATAATAGAATAGAAAAACCTGAAAAAGGATTCCTGTTGCATTGATAAATATGAGAAGTACACCATACATCGCTTTGGCTTTTTAGGTCTGCCAGGCCTTAACTAGGTTTTTAGTCACTCATGGTCATTGAGGGCTTTAGAATGAGAGGGAGTGAAAGAAAGGAATAAAGATGATAAAAGAAAGGAGAAGAGTTCTCAGGCTTTAAGTATTTAAGTAGTAGTGAGAGTGCTCTGAGACTCGGTGTGTCGTTTCCCCGTGGCCTGGCTCTCACTATTTATAGTTGCTGAAGTGGGCTTTGGGCTTTCGTAGACTCGCTTAGCGCGACATCTCTCGCTTAGCGCGTGCTGCTTCTGTTGGATCGCGCGCTTAGCGCATGTTGTACGCTTAGCGAGTCCTGTTTTTGTTGCGCGCGCTTAGCGCATGTAACGCGTTGAGTGCGAGTTCTGACTCTCGTGCTTAACGCCCTCGCTTAGCGTCTGTGTCTTCTATCTCGCTTAGCACAAGCTGCGCGCTGAGTGAGACGCTGGGCTGGGCCTTTCCTGATTTCTTCTTTTTTTCTTCATTATTTCTCACTTTTCGTTGTTAGCACCTCCAGTTTTTATATTTGTAGCCAAAATTCAACGAAACATCAATTCTTTAACATTTAAGCGCAAATAACTGTTAAATAATTATTTTTAAAGACAATTTTGTTTTATTTTCTATTATCAAAGCACAATTATTTAGCAATTATCAGTGCATTTACTTTACGTTTTATTTTCTTTGTGATGACTCTCCAAATAATGGTCCGGATGAAAACCTATGACAATTACTTGCTCATAATCTAGGCCTAACCTAACGAAGCATCTCACACCAAATTCAACAGGGGCAATATGGAAACATAAAATACCATCATTTCCCTTGATTATAATTGTTAATTATTTTCAGTTGAATATATTTTGTGTAAAGCTTTATTTCTGTGTCGGATTATGGTGTTTCAGGGTGAGGATGATGATAGATTGAATGCTCATAGTCAGACTTCTGATCAGCCGCTGGCACGACCTTACTTATGCACTGGTTATGATATATATCTTGTTTGGGAACCATGCGCAATGTAAGCTTATAGAGTATATAGTTCTATAGCTTTGAATCATTTCTGTCTTTGCTGAGTTCCTTTGAAGTCTAAATAGGTCTTGTCTACTCATCTATGAAGGGAATATGAAGATAAGAGGCTGCCAATAGCATTCTGATTCTTTCTTTTTTAATGCCATGCAAATTTGAAGGGAATTCCTTTCTTCTTGATTCTTAGAATAGGAGAAATCCTTGAAATCTGATTCTCCTTTAATATGAAGTTTCACTTTCAGATAGTTAACCTTTTCCAAAGTAGTTGTTTTCTGATAAATTTGCCTTCCACTGTGATGTCAGGTGTGCAATGGCCCTTGTCCATCAGAGAATTAGGCGAATATTTTATGCTTTTCCAAATCCTAATGCCGGTGCCTTGGGTAGTGTTCACAGATTACAAGGAGAGAAAAGCTTAAATCATCATTATGCTGTTTTCAGGGTTTTGTTACCTGAAGAAGCCCTGCATAAGTGTCATACTTAAGTTGCAGAGACTATTTACTAGCGAGTTTTGAATGTTTGGTAATATGCTAATTGTTAGAACGGCATTCTGATATTACTTGCTTTCCTCTAGATTTTTATGTCGGTTTTGCGATATATTTTTCGTCGGTCAAGGAAGACATGGTTAGATTGGCCCTTTGTACCATTATAGCTATGTATTCGAATTTTGATTATGTTTAAACTAATTACCAATCTAATACATTCTCTGAAAATTTTGTTATGCTGTAAATTTTGCGAATGTAGTTATTCTTCTAAATTCTAATCGAGTATTATTGACAAGGACGGACAAAATTATACTTGTCACAAAAATAACTTTTTATCCTACAGGGTACAGGTAATGTTCAGTGCAGCTTATTGAAACAGCTTTTGAAATTGATGGGTTATTTTAGATTTATTTTCATAAAATAAACTAATAAAAAACAACTCTTTCAAAAGCTAAAAAAAAATTAAATGGTAATTTTTTTAATAATAATTCTGACTAATTATTTTTTTTTGGTAACTAAAGAAAACAATAGAAAAATTGCAGAAAAAAGAAAATTACACCTTTGGTATAATAGAAACTGATGTTTTTTTAGTACAGCGGTGATGATAAAGTGTAAACTTGTTATCTTATATGAAATTTTCAGATTTTTAATTAACTCAATTCTAACAGCTTATTTTGAGTTTGAGTTTGTTAATATGGTTTGACTTATTATAACCTGTAATTATGTCAGGATATCTATTTGACATGATCATTTCATTATTTAAAAATGTTTATTTCAAAGTTTTGTAAAATGAACTTAAAAGTATGAAACTGCATCTTCAACCACAATTTTTATGGGGCTTTTAAGCACAATGACGAATTTTTATTAGTTTATGATTGGATGAGACTAAATTTGAAGTCATGATGGGGTAAGAACAGCTTCTAAATTAATAAGAATTGGTTCTTAATACTAAAATATTCTTTAGTAAACATATAAAGATATATAATATGCGAAATTCATTTTCAGTTTTTTAAAAAATTTAACATTGAAATAAAAAAATGTTGAAGTTCTTAATTTTGATGTAAGACTCATCAAAAGTGAGTTCAGAACTAAATTGAAATTAAACTATTAAAAACACCACTGTCACTTTAACACAAATTGAAAAGGTGAAAAAATAAATTAAATCCAAAATATGTCTTTAATTAAAGACTTAATTATTAATTTGATATTCAAGATTCAATCTAGTCTCTAAATTTTTAAAAGATTTAATTTGAATCCTAAATTTTTCAAAACTCCATCAATTAAGTCTTTTCGGTCAATTGAAGCTGACGGTAAGGGTTTTCCTTTGCAAATAATAGCCGTTATAGCCGACACTATATTTACCAAAAAAAAAAAATAATAATCTGGAAACGCAAACCTCGAGCGCCTGGGCCTCCATCGTCGCCGTCAGCATCAACAACGCTGCTTACTACCTCGCCGCCTTCAACTGGCTCTTCTCCGTCCCCAACGTCTCATGCTTCGAAGCTAAACACGAGACACGTTACCACACTCTCGACCTTCTCTTTGTCCCTCTCTTGTTCTACTTCGCTTCTCATTACTCCCTCATTCTCTCTTACCCTGCTTCCTTCTGCCACCAGCTTCTACTCTTCTTCATTCCTTTCCTCTTTCAGCTTTATACGACCAGCTCCACAGCTTTCGTGTCGTCAACATACTCAACATGCTCACAGATCTTGGAAGAGGGGAGCATGGCTGCGATGGTTGGACGATGGCTATGGAAGGGTTTCCTTTTCCAGATTCAATTTTAAATTCTCAAACAGTCATAGTGACAGCTATAAAAACCCTTATTATTTTTTTTAAAAAAATACCCAAATCTATATAATGCTAACAAACATGGACCACATTAAATATTTTAAAATAATTTGTACTAAATTAATAATTAAATCTAATTTAAAATAAAACTAAAACTTGAATACTAAAGTTAGTGTAAAAAATTATACCAATCATTTTGGCTTATTAATTAGTACTATATTAGCTAATTTGTCTTTTTGTATGGATGGTCATCACTGTTCACAAATAATCGCGAGTGTGGTGTGCGTAATTGTGTGTGTTGCCTGCTGTATTTTTTTAATTTAATTTCAATGTGAGGATGAACAAATTAACTTATCTTCCATAACGTATAAAAGGTAGAAGAAAAAACCGGTGGAAACTAGAGAGGAAAAATTCTAGGGTTTGAGTTTCACAGTGAGAGAAGCTCGTGGTGTCGTGGATTCCATTTCCAGCTAGAAATTAGAATGGGGAAAAACCAGAAGACAGGGGTGGGAAGAGCGTTGGTGAAGCAGCACAATCAACAGAGCAAGGAAAATGGGCGTTTACAGAAGAAGAAGGTTCTCGAATCCTTCACAGAGATCAGCGACATCGACGCCATAATCGAACAAGCTGAACACCCTCAACAACCCCTCTTCTCCACCCCTCACCGCCCCATCAATCTGTAAGTCTGCCCAACCCCTCCTTAATTTTTAACCACAAGAATGGAAATTCATTTGTTTTGTTAATTTCGATTTATTTTGGCTATTTTCCTTTGAATTAACCTACTTTAGCAAAAAAGATTGAAAGAAAAGGTAACCAATTGCACTTGACGTTTGCTGCCATATTTTTGGGAAATTGTTAGTTGTTTGATATGTTGCACGGATATGTTGGGATGCGCATTTATTGATTGATGTTTTCTGCTTTGTGCGATAATTTTGAGGAAAACAAGATTGTAAGAGTGAGGTTATGCTCTGAGGGAAGGAAAGTGGGGGGCCATGAAGGAGGGGGGGGGGGGTATTCCCAAAATAAAAATAAAAGTTGGGCACATGCCTAAAATACAAATAAATGCTTGTTGTTCCAGTATCAGATACAATACATAAGTGTCACCAATTTTCAAAGTGTCATAACTTGCTTGTAGACTTGTAGTGGACTAGCTGTATTGTATCTACCTTGCATTGCTGAAAAAGAATTTCGAATGTGTGGAGGTGACTGTGTGAGGAATTTTGTTTTTTCGTTAAATGGTTGCTGGCTTTGCATGTTATCCTTTAACTTTGTGTGTCTATGTATATTGTATAATGAAAATTTTGTAATTTTTGTTGTATGAGTGTAGGGATCTGAGCTCTGGCATTGGCAAAAATGAAATGACACTTGAAGAAATGAGGAAACAGCAGAAGAGGGAGGAGGCTTTGCATGCTAGCAGTCTTCGTGTTCCGCGCAGGTATGTTTTTTCATTCATTGCTTGGGTGGTCGGCTTTACTTTGGCTGGTCTGAGTGTGTGTGTTTTTGTACTTTAGGCCACCATGGAGAGCACACATGTCTGTTGAGGAGCTTGGTGACAATGAAAGACAAGCTTTCTTAATTTGGCGTCGCAGTCTGGCAAGGTTAGGTCTGGATTATATTTTGTTAATCAATCCAGTTATGTCAAGCTAAATTAATGCGAAGGGTAAACACGCTGCTTTGCTGCAAACAGAAATCAGGCTTAAAGCTACAGCAATTAGAGTTTATAACTATTCCTAAAAGTGACATCTAGAAGAATAAGAAAATGAGGACAATTGTTTTTTATATATATATTTTATTTATATTTATGTTTGTGGCATGATGGTGTTTCAGACTTGAGGAAAATGAGAATCTTGTCCTAACCCCGTTTGAGAAAAATCTCGATATCTGGAGACAGCTCTGGCGGGTTGTTGAGCGCAGTGATTTGGTAAGTTGATACCATCTCTCAACTTTGACCTAAATTTTTTTACATTTTGGCTGATAAAGGGTTTCAAATTTCAATGATTGCCAAATAAGATTGTACAATAGTGTACCTTATCATGATAATTTTTTATCCCCGCCAAGAGATACATTTATTCTTTGAACCAAGAAGCCTATCTTTTTTTAGTAAAAGCATTATAAGAGTAATTGTTGTTTCTGTTCTGATCAGTTATGATAATTGTAATAGAAATATACTTCTGTAGTAATTTTGCATCTACCCTCCTCAGACACCACTAGGTGGGAGCCTCGTGTATTGTGTTACCATTTTTATTTTCTCTTCATTTTGTTTTTAAGACACGTGAAACTTTTAAGATGATGATCTCTTGGGCGTTATTTGCAAGATACACTCATGGTTTATAACTTGCCTAGCAAATTATATATCTAGCATTTGGTTTTTTAGTTCTGCTTTTAAGGGCATGAATTCTTTAAGATGCCCATATAATGATCTCATTCTCATTTTTACCAGCTTGTTATGGTTGTTGATTCCCGAGATCCACTATTCTATCGCTGTCCTGATCTTGAGGTAATATTCAACCCCCCCCCCCCCCCCCCCCCCCACACACACACACCTTAATATCTATTCTGGATTTTGAGCTTAAAGTAACATGACAGGGTGGCATACAAACTGCAAAGTGGAAGATAGCATTCTTTACATGTGATAGATACATGATTTAGTACATAATTCTTTACATGGGAAGATACATAATTTGAAAGAAAGGAACAGTTTTGTGGGGTTGCATATTGCATTAACTGGTTTTTGCATCATGACAATTAAGTTTTAGCTTCATGGTCCATCCCTTTGAAATAACTCCCATCAGTGTGTCAAGGAACATGTGAGATGATATGACTCGGCATTCAAATGCGGATATAGAGAAGTTTCAAATATTAAACATGGCAATGCTATCATTAGAGATTATTTTAGCTTAGTTTATAACTAAATTGCTACTCAGATACAAATGCTAGTAAAAATAAAGATAAAGAATATAATAAATGTATCAACATGACTGTATTTGTGATTTAACTTTTATCTTAGCTGGTAGATACAGCATATAGTTTCTGATAATAAACCACTTTTAGCTGAGTTTAAACTTCTTTGTTTGAATAATTATTCTAATGACATGTGCTAATCATGATTTATTTTGCTTTGATTTTATGAGACAGGCATATGCACGAGAGGTTGATGAGCATAAACGCACATTGCTCTTGGTTAATAAGGCAGATCTTTTACCAGCTTCTGTCAGGTTTAAACTTTTTGTATATGGTTTATTGTAATATTCCATTAAATCAACACTCTTGGTTTTCCTTCCAGCTAATATTCTTATCATTTGTCTTCTCCTCTGCCCTTTTTTTCTTGCAGAGAGAAATGGGTAGAGTATTTTCATGCTCATAATATTCTATATATCTTCTGGTCAGCTAAAGCTGCTTCAGCAGCTGTTGAAGGTAAAATGTTTAGGTCACCATTGGAAGCTGATGATTCAGGGAAGAACAATAATCCAGACACAGAGATATATGACAGGGATGAGCTTCTTGCACGGTTGCAGTCAGAGGCAGAAGAGATAGTAGAGATGAGGAGAAATTCTAGCTCTGACACAAGGCCATCTAACATTCATTCTTCTGGTGAAAATCTTGCTGGTAGTTCCTCATCAAATAATGTAATTGTGGGATTTGTCGGGTATCCTAATGTTGGCAAAAGTTCAACTATTAATGCTCTGGTTGGTAAAAAAAGGACAGGTGTCACCTCTACTCCAGGGAAGACAAAGCATTTCCAAACGTTAATTATTTCCAACAAACTGACCGTTTGTGACTGTCCTGGATTAGTTTTTCCATCTTTCTCAAGCTCAAGGTATAGGATGATTGCTTGTGGAGTGTTGCCTATAGATAGGATGACTGAACACAGGGAGGCTGTCCAAGTTGTAGCTGATAAAGTTCCAAGACATGTCATTGAGGAGATTTATAAGATCAGCCTACCAAAACCTAAGCCATATGAGCCCCAATCACGCCCCCCTCTGGCATCTGAACTTTTGAGAGCATATTGTGCTTCTCGCAGGTATGTTACCGCTAGTGGACTGCCTGATGAAACTAGAGCTGCTCGCCAGATACTGAAAGATTACATTGATGGGAAGCTGCCTCACTATGAAATGCCCCCAGCAATGTCAAATGTGGAACTATACTCGGTTAACTTGCATGGCTCTGTTTCATCTCGTACTGAAGATGTTGATGGCAAACTTGCACCAGATTTTGAGCAAGTGTTGGATGACCTCAATTCATTTGACATGGCTAATGGACTTGTTTCGAATGAAGTTACCATCAAGAAGGCTGATGCATCTCATAATCACCATAGGAAGCCTCAGCGGAAAAAAGATCGTTCTCAGAGAACAGAGAATAATGATGCTGATGGGATGCCAGTTGTAAGGTTCCTTCAGAAACCAATCAACACAAGTTATGTGAAGGTCTAGTAAGTTCATACCCCTCTGATATTTGTACAGCAGACGACACCTGATCTGTGAGGCCCAGTATGTACATTGTTAGTCAATGACTGAATAAGTTTATATACTTTGTTTGTAATGCATTGTACAACTAAAAAAAGTAGACAATCACGATGAATATAACAGAAAAATATTTTGTATTAACTGTGATGAGGTATTTTATTGTTAATCTATGTAATATAAGCAAATGGTGTATGCATATCTGCATTGCTTTTGCATAAGATACCGCTTTATGGGACAGACAGACTTGTTGGATCAAGTGGTCTCGGAATAATTAAAAAGGGGGGTTGAATTAATTATCAATGTGTCTTTACTAATTAAAAATTTAACCTTCTTAATATTACTAGATTCAATTAGGTTTTACTACTAAGTTGTGAGGATGTAAAGAACAAAGACAATAACTTAGACAAAAGTAAAGCGGAAATTAAAAAATGTAGAGAAGAAGAAGACAAACACAAGATTTATACTGGTTCGGCCACAACCCGTGCCTACGTCCAGTCCCCAAGCAACTAACCGGTTCTTGAGATTTCTTTCAACCTTGTAAAATCCTTTACAAGCCAACGATCCACAAGGGATATACCCTTCCTTGTTCTCTTTGAATAACCAAGTGGATGTACCCTCTACTTGAACTGAACCACAAGAGATATACCCTCTCTTGTTCTCAGTATAACAACCCCCAAGTAGATGTACCCTCTACTTGTATCACAAATGATGTACCCTCCAATGTGTTGGGACAAAGAATTCTCATGCGGTTAGTCCTTTGAATCTTTGTAAGGGGAAACAAAAGATATCTCAGGCGGTTAGTCCTTTGAAATCTTTTGTTTAAGGGGAAGGGAAGAATAAAAACAATTCTAAGGCGGTTAGTCCTTTGAATTCTCTTGGAAGAGAGAAATGAGACACAAAAGAATTCAGGCAGTTAGTTTTTCTATTCTTTTGGCAAAGGGATAAGAGAGATACAAAAAAATTAAGATGGTTAGTCCTTCTATTCTTTTAACAAAGGGAGAAGTGAATGAAGAATAATAGCACAAGGTTTTGATCAAAGAACTTTTCTTAAAAGATAAAGGATTGAACAAAAACTTTTAGAAAGATGAAAAAAATGAATCAGAAAGTTCTGAAAAAAACTTGTTATGAAAACTTGTTGAAAGATGTTATGAAATTCATGTCATGGTCACATATTTATAATCTCTTGATGACTCAAGTTAAAGTTTGTGACAATTCTTTAAAACTAGTCACCTTTTAAAAATTGTGATAATTTTGAAAACTAGTCACTTAAAAAGTTGTGACTTTTGAAAAAATCTTCAATAACAAGTCACTTTAAAAATTGTGACTTTTGAAAATTTATTTTTCAAAATCAGGTAATCGATTACCATCAAGGTGTAATCGATTACACATCAACAGATGTGACTCTTCATATTTAAATTTTGAAAATCAAAACGTTTAGAAATACTGGTAATCGATTACAAATATTGTGTAATCGATTACACATCAACAGATGTGACTCTTCATATTTAAATTTTGAAAATCAAAACATTTAGAAACACTGGTAATCGATTACAAATATTGTGTAATCGATTACACAAGTTTAAAATGATTTTAAAATGTTGTATCACTAGTTGTGACTCTTGAAATTTGAAATCTAACGTTTTAAAACATTGATAATCAATTATATGATTATGGTAATCGATTATAATTTTGTAAATCAGTTTTGAAAACAATGATGGCTACTAGTAATCAATTATTACCTTCTGGTAATTGATTACCAGAGAATAAAACTTTTTAGTAATGATTTTGTGAAAACTTCTTGTGCTATTCAATGTTTTGAAAAAACTTTTTTAGTACTTATCTTGATTAAGTCTTCTCTTAATTCTTGAATCTTGATCTTGATTCTTGAGACTTGATTCTTGAATCTTTAGAATTTGTTTAACTCTTGATTCTTTGACATCATTAAAATAATCTTGAAAGACATTGCTTTCACAAGACTATATTTCTTGAGTTCTCAATTAAATAATTCAATCACTTTTTTAATAGAAAAATAATTCAATTACTTAAACACCACCCTCTTAGCTAAGCAGGCATGGAGGATAATGAAGAAACCTAATGCTATATGGGTAAAAGTGCTGTAAGAGTTGTATTTTCTTGATGATGATTGATGACTTTCTAAAAGCTCCTACACATCGGTGTGCCCATTGGATTTTGGATAACCAACATTTTTATGGAAGAAACTTTCCAAAAAAGGGTAGATAAATGGTTGAAAATGGCACTATACTCATTAATATATGGGTTGACAAAAGAATGGTCAATTTGGAAATCTAATACAGAAACTAAATACTGCTACCTTCTTGGATGGCAATGCTTGACCACAGAATATTGAAGTTGGAAGAAATTCTTCCCACGAGTTATCTGAAAGCTGGGTCTTTATAGATTACTTAAGTTCTAAACCACTGATGATCCATTATTTTAATTAGTCAATGAATTATTTTAATGTTTATTTAATTTTTTAAAAGTTTTATATTGTTACATCCTACGCCTGTTAGTATCATCACCAAAACAATGTACTATAGAATTATTTTGTACATTTCCTATTAGTTTTGCAAAGGCAATCTTCTAAAATCCTTCATGTGTTACGTGATATAAAAAATGGACGATATTGTTTTGGTCACTAGACAGCCAAGTAAATACTAAGTGTGTATTTGGATTAGATTATTTTTAAAAATTATAATCTGTTTTCATAAAATAAATATTTTAATTTTATTTTATCTTATTTGTTAATATTATTAATATTGTTAAATATTTATATCATAATTTTATATTATTTCTAATACCAGTGAAAAATGTTTTATTTTTTAAAAAGTAAGATTTTGGAAATTATGATTAAAAACTAAAAAATTGTTTTCTAACCGGTTTTTGCTCAATTTTATTCCTAATAGTGAGTTAATTTAATCACGAAATCAAATACTAAAACAAATCTACACTATTTTTTGTAATTTTATTATAAAAGTTGATTGTTTTAAACAATTAAAATAAAATAAATTATCTTAAAACTACTTTTCATTTAAAATATCTAAACACATTTTTTCCACATAATAGATTATGTCTTTGATTAGTAAAATAATCACCAAAAACTATCTAATTTAAACACATTATATAAACAATGTAATTTTTTATCCGTATTAACAATGTATTTGAATACCTGTTGAAAAAGTCAATTGGATATTAAAACCAATTCATCCTCAATTCCTCACACATAACTATTCAACTGACTTTAAATGTTTACAAACAATAAACCAATCACATACTAAGTCTTGCAATTTTATTTTGTTTGTTACAAGTCTTGCAACAAGGATATAAACATTTAAATGGCATAAAGTTGGAAAACAAAGATAGATTAATACCGAGGGAAAGAAAGAAACGATCAACGAAACAAAAACAGATTAACGATTTTGTTGTTTTATATTCTAAGTACATAGGTCATAAGGTTGAAAATATTAAAATATTAAAAAAAACTATCATATCAGTAATAAAAAAGTATATCTATTACATTAAGAAAATATTTTTTTTAGCTCTTTGATATACAACTAGTTATGAAGAAAAAAAACATAAAACTAAAAGTGAATATTTCTTGTCTAAAGCCAATTTGGAAGCACCTTTTCCCAGTAACACATACTTTTCTATGAGAATATTCCTTTCTAACACGTTGCATTAAAATAATTTTAGCAAAATTGTAAATTTGGTCCCCTAATTGTCTCCAATTTTGATTTTGGTTATTCTTTAAAATTATTTACGCATTTAGTCCTCATTTTATATCTAATCACAAAATTTTGGTTTCCCAACCCATATTTAGAGGTTGACCGTTATAAATTTATACCTGATAACTGTGAAATCTGAGCTAAATTGATAGTCATTTTTTACTAATAATGATAATGATTTCTTCACTTTATTAGTGTTTTTCATAAAATAACAAATAAATTAACATTTGTGCAATTTTTTATTAGCAGAAGTCAAAAGAAGACGAATTGAAGTGTTTTAGAGGGAAATTAACAAAAAATGTGGAAGAAAAAGAATTGAAGAGTTGAAAGAATTGGATAACTCGCTCAACGCGCAACTCTCACTTAACGGGCACTTTCAAGCTTAGCTCGAAGTCTCGCTAAGCGCGCAACTCTCGCTTAACGCGTGGTCTCGCTCAGTGCGTAGGTCAGGTTTAGCGTGAGAAGGCTAACAAGGAAAAGTCCAGTGCACACTTAGTGTGCAAATGCGCACTCAACGCAAATTCAGCGTGAAAAGTAAGCTATCTCATGCCTATAAAAGGAGTAGGAAGCAAAAGGAAAAAGGCACACCGAGTCTCAGAGCTATCAAAAGTCTGAAGTTTATCCCTTAGGGGAAGCCCTCTTTCCTTAGTCATTTCCCTTTTTCTTAATACTAGTCATTCAGCCCTTTCTTTCATTAGTCTCTAAGTGTAAAGTCTTTCATGGCTATGAGAGACTAAACCCCCTAAGTTGAAGCCTAGCAGCCAAAGCCCTTTGTGACGTAATTGTTATTCTTATCTGTTAATGCAATTTCAATTTCTATTATTCTTTTTCTGTTTTTCATTGTTATTGTGTGGTTTGGTTATCCATACACCTGATTTTAGGAGTTATTCATTGGGAAATAGTAATGTCTAAAGAACTGAGAAATGACATCTCAACATTGCATTGCTAGGGATAGAGTAACTTTATTGTGTCTCTGCATACATCTTGATCCTTAATGTTGTTTATGAGTTCATCTTTGCAAAGAGATTTGAAAGAGAGAATACATAAATTAGACTCTTCATCGTGAGGGATCAGGTTGAGCATATTAGTAGATGTGGGTGGAAATTGGAAAAGCATTTAATAGAGAAAAATATTAATATTACATCAAGGGTGGTTAGGCATGTTAGACCCCAACATCATCATATTCTGGACTCATCTTTTGCATTTAAGCTATTGTTTAATTTTCTTGTTATCTTGTTCTTTTTCCTTTTTACTCTCAAATTTTACACTTACAATTTCTTTCCTATTCTACTTCTTTATTGCTTACAAATTGGGTATTTACCAACGCAAGTACAAACAAAGTCGTTGTAGACTCGACACTCGATCTTCCATTTAATCTTTACTAATGATAAAATTGATACACTTATCAATCTATTAATAACGTTAACTGACATGTGTTAACGACTGATTTGTCCATTAATGGGTTGCCATTTTTAACTAAGAGTGGTAAAAATAAAAATTTACACTAACCCTAAAATCTTATCAGAAAACCACAAACCCTTTCATCACACAAGAGCATTTTGTGATGTCTTAGCGCAAGAGAGCATGAGGGCCCAAGGCCAGGGTGGTAGCAATAGCAACGTGCCAATGTGGTTGAGGCTTCTTCGCCGCCTACGCCTCCACTTACTCCCTCCGCGTTGGTGGTGTCTCCAACTTTGTCCATTCGGAGCATAGGTAGTACTATTAATTATTTTGTTTCGTATTTTTCATAGGTTCATGCTGCGTGAATTTTTCAAATACGTTTTCGACTATCCTTAACTTTTTAATTAGCAAGATAAGTATATAAATAAAATGGGGGTTATAAGTTATAAGCATGACGTAGGCATGATTTGAATTTGGAGGTGTGTTTTTTGTCTTGTACCGATGCAGCTTAATATTTTATTGTTTTCTTCTGCTTGTTGAAAAACTCGACAAGTCTAATAGTAGTTGGTAGTGCCAATACCATTAAAGGGTCGACTCATTGTGGCCTGCACTTTTCAGAAGAGATAGGGAAGGGATCTATCTACTGAGATTAATAATTAATGTTTTAAGAGAAATTAGATTCGGTGTGGTTTTCTAATAAGGCTTTATGGTTAGTGTAAAAAAAAATTAACACACTCAGTTAAAAGTTAAAATTGACGACCCATTAATGGACGAATCGACCGATGATACATTGATAACTGTGAAATATAAGTTAATTTAATAATTAATTTTAACTAATAAATGAGTGTAATTTCTTTACTTTGTTATTGTTTTTAAGGAAATAATGAAGAAATTAACATCTTTGTAGTTTTTTATTAGTAGAATTCAAAAGAATAAAATTTCAAATGTTTTAGAGGAAAAATTGATACAAAAAATGGAAGAAAATACCTTGAAGAAAAGTTAAAAGAATTGGGCAGTTCACTTAGCGTGTAGAAAACCCACATCAAAAGCCCAAATGTGCACTTAGCGTGAAAGCTCGCGCTAAGCGCGAATTCAGCATGAAAATTAAGCTACCTGAAGCCTATATAAGGAGGAGGAATCAAACGGGAAAGACACATCGAATTTCAGAGTTCTCCAGTAAAGAAATCCAAAGTCTGAGTCTCTCCTTTAAGGGAAACCCTCTTTTCTTAATCATTCCCCCTTTTCTTGTTATTAGTCATCCATCCCCTTCTTCTATTAGACTTTGAAAGGTAAAGTCTCTCATGGTTATGAAAGGTTAAACCCCTCTGTTGGGAGCCTAGTAGCCAATGCTTTTGTAATGTAATTGCTCTTCTAATCTATTAATGCAATTTCAATTTCTATTGTCTCTTTTATGCTCTTTATCTCTACTGTGTGGTTTGACCATCCATGCATTTGTTTTTAGGTGTTATACATTGGAAAATGGTCATTTCTAAAGAACTGGGAAATGACATCTCAACAATGCATTGCTAGGGATAAAATGACTTTGTTGTGTCTCTGCATACATCTTTCATACTTAATGCAATTTATGATTCAATCTTTGCAAGGAGACTTGGGAGAGAATACACAAATTAGGCTCTTCATCATGAAGGATCAGGGTTGAATATGGGTGGAAATTGGAAAGTAGTTAATAGAGAAAAATATTAATATTGCATCAAGGGTAGTTAGGCATGCTAGGTCTCAACATAATTGTATTCTAAAATTATCTTTTGTTCTCTTCTTGTTTATTATTCACGCCTTTTTAAATTTAATTTCTTTCTTTCTTTTTATTTATATTCTACTCCCTCTTTTATTGCTTACAAATTGAGTATTTATCAATGCAAGTACAAACAAAGTCCATGTGGACTTGACACTCGGTCATCCATTTTAATATTTACTACTTGTGATAAAATTGGTACACTTATCAATCTGTTAACATACATGTAAGTTTGTAAATCTGAATTGGGGGACCAAATTTGTGTTATTAGATGTAAAAGGAGGATTAAATGCGTAAACAATTTTAAAGGGGAATCAAAATCAAAATTAAAGACAACTAAAAGGACCAAATTTTCAACTTTGCTAACAACTTTTACTGTTCAAATACTATCTTGATACTATTTAGAGCACTTTAAAGACGAAAAATAAAATAAATACATTTTATAAGAACTAAAATATAAAAAAATATTAAATTATGAGAACCAAAAAAATATATTTAAGCTTTTTTGTTTATATTATTATATATGTGAAATAAGATACTTAGTTGCTAAGGTGGTACAGTTATGATATATGAATGACTCAATTAGTATAATTGGGACACAAGAAACTAAAATTATATATTTTTAATACTTATGAATTTAATTAGTATAATTACAATTATATGATTAAAATTACAATTAAATTGATTGTTTTCCATAGAAAAATATATTTATATCATATTGATTTGGGTTTAATTTTTATGTAAGATTACTTAGAGATTTTATGCTATGAATTAATAAAAAAAATATTTCAAATATGACTTTAAAATGATAATTGGCAAAGTCCTATCATGCAAAATTTATAATTTAATGTAAATAGAAAAAAAAACTTTGTAATATCTATACATTCTGATCTAAGTGCAGCCAATAACCAATGTACACCAAAAACTAAATATGTGGACTTGGCTAATCTCCTTCACATTGGTTTATCCGACAAAGAATATGTTTGACTGTGAAGAAAAAAAAATTTAAAGGGGACAAAAATAGAAAAAAAGGAAATTAAAAAAGGAAAAATAACATAAAATATTAAATTATTTGGTTTAAGAGAAATATGTGATTAATATAGTGAAGATAAAATAATTAAGTTGTTTTATTTAAATGAAATGAGAAAAAAATTAACTTAGTTTTAAAAAGACTTTAATACCCAAAGACCAATGTATGTAAAAAGAAAAAAAAAAACGTCAACATGCTGATCCAACGAGAGTACAAACGTAAAAGTGTTTTCTCTAACACATTTCTCACTTGATGCACCACTCAACAAGGATATAATTTTTTGTTGTGGGACTCATCTCCATCCAACTTATCTCTATCTTAAATCACTAAACCAAACCGCTGGATACAACTGTCTCCGTCCATCGTTTCCAAATCACTATTGTCATATAAAGGCCAAGGGGGTAAAGTGCTTCCAAATACTGTATAATTTAATTTTCTAATCACTTATTTCTTTCTATCCATTTTTTATTTATTTTCTAATTAGACTTTAATACTTTTATAAGAAAAAATTAATAATTTAAAATAACCTTGCAGCAAATTATAAATTATTTACTACAAACATAAAACATATTTTATATGTTTAAAATATTTTTTCTAGTACTTTAACTCATGCAATGCACAAGAAAAATATTTGTTTTATATAAATAAATTTTATAAAAAATAAAAAAAATTGAATTATGCAATATATTGTAAAGTAAGTAAAAACAAAAAATAGTTATATATATATATATATATATGTTAGCTACTGAATTTTTTTTATTCTTTGAGTATTCCAATAATTATAATTAAAAATGGATTATTTTTTAAAATAAATGACTATAAAATATAAATTAAAAAAATCAGATAGAAATATAATTAAAAAATTTATATTTAAAACAAGATTTTAAACTTTCAATTTACTTATTAAAAAATAATTTTAAAATAAAACATCATAAAATATTAAAAAAGAAGTTTTATTAAAAATATTATTAATACACGTTCATCATAACTTTCATTTTATTCCTAAATCTTATGTTACTTTTTAAATTTTTTTTAATATTATTTCTTTAATCAACCAGCAAGACATTTTTGTTGTATTGTAATTTATTACTAATCTACTACTATCTATCCAAACAACCAAACAAGGTATCGATTCAGGTGCAGGTTATTATTAATAATGAAAAAAAAAATGCTCACAACCCAACACAACAAATAACAGAGGAATCCAATACATTAGCGTGTGCTTTTACATATTGCGCTTTCTAACTGAGCCGTTAAATAATAAACCCCTCTCCTCTCCTCGGTGCCCAAAAGGCAAGTTTTCCCTACAATTAGGAACCAGCCAGCCAACGCCGTTAAACGGTTTAAGCAATCCCCGCTTATCCCGGTTACCAATTCCCCATCTCCGCCGTCACGCCGCCGCCGTACATTGCCCTAACCGTTCATCTCGGTCACGGTCACTCCTCTAATACTTTTTCTAAAAAAAATAACAGAATATACATAAAAATATATTGAGAAAAAACAAAAAAGGCAAAAAGAAGAAGAAGAAATAAAATCTAGAGAGAGAAAGACACAGCACCTTCAACTCAACCTTAGAGAAAGTGATTGGATTTATTTATCTATTTTAATTTTAATTTATTTTCCTTTTTCCGCTTTGGGGCTGCGAGTGTGTGTTTTTCGTTGTTGTGGCTTTGATATTGTCTCCTTTCCCGTTTCGTTCTTCGACCGCTTCTTCTTTTCTTTTCTTTTCTCTGAGTTTCAACTTTCAACGCAGAAGAGAGAAAAAGATATACATATATATACACAGAGAGAGAGAGAGAGAGAGACAGACAGAGAAAACCTAGAGACTATTTTCCTTTCGCTGGTTACTGTTATTGCAATTTGCGTGTTTCGGACTTTCGTCTTCGAATTGAAGAATCGTTTTGTCTGAGCTGAGGCTTTCAATTGCGAGCGAACATTGAGTTTGTTTGTTTGTTTGTTCGAGTTTCTTCGATGCGCGTGTTATCGAAGGACGGGAGTTCGTTTGAGGTGTTTTGATTCCGCGAAACGAATCGAAATGTTGGTTCGGAATTTAATTTCGCTGGAATTCTAGCTCCGATCTCACGAAATTACTCGAATCTTAGGGTTGAAGCATGGATGTCGATTCCTCGATGGTGCCGGAGACCGATCACGATCCGGCCGCGCAGAACCACGCCGCCGCTGCTCCGGCTCCGGACGCGGCGGAGGGAGAGCAGCTAGCGGAGCCGCCGTCGTCCGGAGACGGATCTCCGGAGCAGGCGGCTGCTTCAGCGCCGCAGAGTCCGGTGGTCGGACCGAGGCTGGCGCCAACTTACACAGTGGTGAATGCAATTTTGGAGAAGAAGGAGGACGGACCGGGGCCGAGGTGCGGCCACACGTTGACGGCGGTGGCGGCTGTCGGAGAGGAGGGGACGCCGGGGTACATTGGTCCGAGGCTGATTTTGTTCGGTGGTGCCACTGCTCTTGAAGGCAATTCTGCGGCGTCAGGAACTCCTTCATCTGCTGGAAATGCTGGCATACGTACGTATTTAATTATTTTACCGTGTTTTCATCTTCCCCAGTTTATGTTATACTGTTAACGTAACATTCCTCAGGATTTTGTGGCTGATTATTTTGAGTTTTGGTATGTGTTGGTTAGTTGGTTTGGTAACTATAGGCTTTGCATGTTTGTTGTGTTTTGAAGTAGAATTAAGTTGTAGCTGCACGCATGGACGGGCTTTTGTTTTTGTCAAGGTCTAGGTCCAGGGGTTAGCTATTGCAGTTGTTTAAATGTGATGACTCCTGAATCCTGATTGTATTGTTATTTTAGGCCATGTAAGTGCATGGATGGCTTTGTGGCAATGGATTGCTGTTTTTTAGACTATTCAATTCAATTTCCATGGCATCTTTTAGCCTTTGGTGTTTATGGAATTGTTTTCCTTCATGGAAGCTAGGGTTTTCATAAATCTGGCTTTGTTGATTAAGGTTTTAAATCTTGTTTGTGTTGCTACTGGATTTGCATTACGATTGTGGTTGTGGCAGCCACCACCACCAACCTGTTACAAGTGCATTTACGTGATGTGGTCTGCATTTTAATTCCTTCTTGTTATTTATTTATTGGGATGGAACCTGGCTCTGTTGTTTACAAAAGGTCCATACTAGTTCACTTTGATGGATGAAGTGATTGGAGTAGAAATGAATGGAAATCACATTTAGAAATAATTCATTGTTGGATAGACCAAACAAAACCAAGCATTGTCATGGCACTTTATCAAAAACTAAAATTCCAGTATATTCATTTAGAGTAAAACCTTTTCAAAGTTTTCATCTAAAGTTTTCTTGACCCCCTTTTAATTGAACTATCTTCAATTTTATTTACTTTTCACATTGGACCTTTGCTGTTCTTTTGCTCACATGATCAAACCACCTTAGACTAGTTTATCTTGTTTTCTATTCATTAAGTGCAACTCCAACTTTTTCCAAATATTTCATTAATTCACTCCTAATACAGGTTTGTGTGTGCATGAGGCAATAAACTGAATGAATTGATTATTAATATACAACTTTATTTCTATATTATGGTTGGTTGTCATTTGGAAATTCATAAATTCTTGTGTAACTCTTTCCACAGACGTCACTTTTTTTCTATTTTTGATTTTGAGGGGAACAATAAGTCAAGTTGACATATGTTATAGGGAACACTTCAGTCCATTTGGCTTTCTATTTAATACATCCAAAAGATGGATTTAGTGGTTCCTTCTGTTAGTGTCTGTTCTGTTCCACTTCATAGCCATTGCATTCACCCAAACAAGCTTGTCAAGAACTAATTCTCCTTACAGATAAGCTCTCTTGAGTGAAAGGCCATGAATGATTTTATATCTAACGCACCCTGTAAGCAAAAGAATCTCAAGTTTGAAGTGTAGATAATGCACAAACCCAATTTACTGTATCCTAAAATTTACTTTAATTATGAAGAATGGTGGTGACAAGGATTGAATTCTTGACCACTTGGTCGTAAAAGCTTTGGTAAGAGCCAACTCTTCTAAAAGCTTAAGCTCTTAGGTGGAGGTCCTTGAATGTGACAATGAGTTTGGATTGGTACCTTTCCATTTTGCATATAATTTTTTTGGTTATCATATAAACCATACTATACTAAGTGACATCTTTGATTCAGTGGTATAAGGAGCTCAACAAACCCCACTTTTTTACTTTAGAAAGAGCGATTCTATTTCAGTTTATGTTGTGAAATCTATTCATTCAAATGTTCTATATAAGTTGCAGCTCTTGAAAATAACAATGCATTCTTTTTTCCAAGCCCATTATTGTAATTTGTAACAGAATATCATGTTTTTGTTCATTTGTAGCACTAAATGATGTTTGTGAGTCTTATTTATGGTGCATATCGATGTTGGTAACTAAATACCAAAAACTTGATTTGGTGCAAACATTTTTGCTTATTTGAGAATTGGCTACATCTGCTTATCTTCCTGCAAGGAGTAACACAGGATAAACAATAATTTATATAGATTTATGCATTTTTTCCTTTGAAGTCAAGAGTTGATATTGATTGGATTAAGGGAGCTTCTTTGTGAATGAAATGATATGTTCTATAGCTTTAACAATTGAGTGTTATATTGTTTATGCTTACAATTTATCCTGTTACATGATTTGCATTTCAGGTTTAGCTGGTGCCACAGCTGATGTCCACTGTTATGATGTCTTGACTAATAAATGGTCTAGGTGAGCTTAGAACTAAGTTATTCTTTCTCACCTCCATTAAGACTTAATTATTACTTGTATAGACTTGCATACTTTGCATCAGTGCTTAATAAGGGAAATATCATGCAGGATAACTCCCTTTGGAGAACCTCCTACTCCAAGGGCTGCACATGTGGCGACTGCTGTAGGAACTATGGTGGTTATTCAGGTCGCATGGAAAGAATATCTTAATGTTGCTGAATTTATTTCCTTTATTTAAATTATTAGCTTAGTTCTTAATGGAATATTGCCATGTTACACAGGGTGGCATTGGTCCTGCTGGTTTGTCAGCAGAGGACCTTCATGTTCTTGATCTCACTCAGCAATGGCCACGCTGGCATAGGTTTGAATTGTAACCTTCATGATTTTTCCTGATGACTTAATGCTTCCAACGCTATTTAATCTAATCTAGAGGGTTCTGAATTTTATGTAGAGTGTCTGTTCAGGGACCTGGACCCGGGCCACGCTATGGACATGTAATGGCTTTGGTGGGGCAGAGGTATCTAATGGCAATTGGAGGCAATGATGGTAACTATCCAAATGCCATCTCTTTAGCTTTGCGTGGCTTGGTTGTTTTTGTGTGTGAAAATTTATTGGATATCACATTACTTGCTCTTTGCTTTCCAGGAAAGAGACCTTTGGCTGATGTATGGGCCTTGGACACAGCTGCTAAGCCTTATGAATGGCGCAAGCTAGAGCCAGAAGGAGAGGGCCCGCCTCCTTGCATGTATGCTTCTGTCTCCATGAATTCTGCCTTATTAGACTCAGATTTTGTCATCACTATCTGCATATTGGTTTTAAATTCTTATGAACACGTGATAGGCTTTGTGTGCTTTTTTAAATTCTTAAAACTGTCACTCTAATTATTGTACTTGCAAAAATTGTTGAGTGTTTAAGTTAAACACTTCATTCCAGTTTTCCTTTATTTTAATTGGTTTAAGTGATGTTTTTACAGATTTAATGTAAGTTGTTATCTTTGTTTCATGTTTATAGTTTTTTTTTAAAACTATTTTCATGTCAAGTCTTGGATTTGTTTTTTATTGATCTTTTTCTCATTTTTTTCTTTAATAAAATTTGGCCATGTTGCTATAAAAATTAAAGCAAGTTGAATTGTCAGAAATTTTCAATAGTTTCCCTGTAGCAATAATGTTCATTTGTTTACTATTATTACTTTGTAAAGTTGGACTGTTGTGTTATTTTGTGATTGCTATATTCTTTATTCTTTGTGTGAGCATTGTGATTATAGAGTAGGCTTATCCTCATTTTCTTTTGATTTTCTGTACGAAAACTTGAGTTAGACTGCAGCTTGAGTAGGGTTTGAATTGAATCTCATCTTATTTGGCCATTTTGATTAGCATTAATATTACTGTTTGTGGAACAAAGTTACCACATTATTGCTTTTTTTTTTTTGTAAGCACAAGAGAATACTTTAAATATCTTACATTAGAAGATGTAAACAATCGATTCTGTGAAGTGTAGACTTACCTTAAATATATTAGTTGGCTATCATTTGGTGCAACTTGTCATGGTGCGATTTTCATTTTACCATTTAATCTTTGACTAGGTATGCAACTGCAAGTGCACGCTCTGATGGACTTCTTCTGCTTTGTGGAGGCAGGGATGCCAATAGTGTTGTGAGTTATCTATTCATTTTGTTGATTCATGGGAAGCTTGCAATTTGTGTCTGATACTTAAGTCTTTTTTGTGATGTCCCTGTCTCTGCATTTCCTTGCATCAGTGTTGTTAAATGATGGCGCTATGGCCGCCATGGCGGAGTGGTGTGGTGGTTTTTCTGCCAACAGCCATAGGCAATTTGTGAACGGAGGCCCACCATGGCAGCGCTATAGGCTGCAATGGCATGTTTATGTGGCGGAATTTTGGCCTTCCGCTGTGTTCCGCCATCCGCCATTGATAACATTGCCTTGCATATGGTTTGCCATTATAGTGGTCCATGTAGAGTAATTGTCAACTGGAGTACTTTTTGAGTTTTGTGTGTTGAAGTTCCAGCAGCTTTTCTTGAGCAGGCTATATGTGATTGTAGAAATAAAATATTTACAGATGGATTTCATAGTTGTGGTCATTTTATGTTGAGTTAGGCAATTTATCCCTACCAATGTTGCTTTCTGTTTTTGGCCCTATTCTTATTCAGACTAACTCTAGTTATATTCCTATATAATTTCTGCTTGACAGTTATTTGTTGTGGCTCTCGTGAATTTTTTCTTTCTATGCTTTGTTGAAAATATCTTTTACCAATTATGTTTGCAGCCATTGTCAAGTGCATATGGACTTGCTAAACATAGAGATGGTCGTTGGGAATGGGCAATTGCCCCAGGTGTCTCACCATCACCAAGATATCAGCATGCAGCGGTTGGATTCAGTTTCTTTTATTTTATTCTCATTTTTCTTAGTTGAGTATATGTTCAGGGATCATGCTTAATTTTATGATTCTAGGTATTTGTTAATGCAAGGCTCCATGTGTCTGGTGGGGCTCTTGGTGGAGGACGGATGGTTGAAGACTCATCAAGTGTTGCAGGTGCTGCTTAAGTTTTTAGTCTGTTGGCTGGTGCTCTGTTTTTTTTTATATGATCTGGATTGTATGTAAATGGGCTATTATATATTTATATCAACTTATTTGTATATGGAGGCAAAATTTAGTGTTATTCCAATTGATGCTGTATTTTTGGATTTTTTTTCCTGTCTGTAGTATTGGACACTGCTGCTGGTGTTTGGTGTGATACAAAATCTGTTGTTACCAGTCCAAGAACTGGTAGATACAGTGCTGATGCAGCAGGAGGAGATGCTGCAGTTGAGTTGACTCGGCGTTGTAGGCACGCAGCTGCTGCTGTTGGTGACCTAATTTTTATTTATGGTGGTTTACGTGGGGGTAAGTCATAAATATAATTTTTTGTGGATTCATTCTACTGGATTGTATTTTCTATTTGCTTGGTATCATGTTATATCTTTATCAATGTAGTTGTGACTATTCAGATAATTACTTTGTGCTCCTTACAATACAGCTTGAAATTCTTTTCGGTTATCTTTTATTTACAAGTTCTGTACTTTTAAAAAAACTAGGTCAATTTTGGCGGCCATGACATTGAGTGAAATTCCTCTCATCATGAACTAGTCAATGCAGGACAGAAACAAAACTTCTAGTATTAAAGGAGCTTTTAAGCTTAAACTGCTAAATAACTTGTACTTTATTTTTAAAGTTCTTATTTCGAGCTTTAACTTTTTAAGCCATAAAAGAGCTAGTCCAAACATAGCCTAAGATTTCTTTTATTGATTTTCTCCAACAACCAAGGTGTGTTTTTCCTTTTGATCAGGTGGATAAAATTTTTGCCCCTATTATTAGTTTTCAATAAAATGGCCATTTAATCCCTGTTCATCCTGCAAGCTGAAATGTATGATTTCATCTCAAATATTAACTAGATTTACATTTGTTTTAATCTATTTTAGTAAATATATACTTTTAAATTTCACTGTATGATAATGATGATCTAATCATCTAACCAATTCATCACTTCAAAAGCGGGACTGACTGTAATGTATTGTGTTTATGCTTCAGGAGTCTTGCTAGATGACCTACTTGTTGCTGAAGATCTTGCTGCTGCTGAAACAACAGCTGCATCTAATGTACAAGCAGGACGCTTACCTGAACGATATGGATTTGCTGATGATAGAACGAGGGAAACAATGCCTGAGGCGGCTGCTGATGGTTCTGTTGTTTTGGGAAATCCTGTTGCGCCACCAATGAATGGTGACATTTATACTGATATCAGCACTGAAAATGCCATGCTTCAGGGACCTCGGTAAGATAGTTGTTTTCATTTTCATTGGGCAAAGTATTTAATATTACTTGTTTGGCTTCATTCATCTGAAGGACTTTAAACAGGCGAACTGCTAGAGGTGTGGAGTATCTGGTTGAAGCATCAGCTGCAGAAGCTGAAGCTATCAGTGCAGCACTGGCTGCTGCCAAGGCACGGCAGGAGAATGGAGAAGTTGAATTGCCTGACAGAGACCGTGGGGCGGAGGCTACCCCAAGCGGGAAAGAAACATCTTCCTTGATTAAGCCTGATTCTGCAGGTTCAAATAACATTACTCCTGGTGGAGTTCGGCTGCATCACAGAGCTGTGCGTAATACATTTTCATTACCAGGGGAAAATTATTCTGTGTACAAGTTTCTATAAAATATTTACGCACATTTTTGGTTGTGTTGAATTTTCTCCAGGTGGTTGTTGCTGCAGAGACTGGTGGAGCATTAGGTGGCATGGTTAGACAGCTTTCAATAGATCAATTTGAAAATGAAGGCAGGCGGGTTGGTTACGGGACTCCAGAAAATGCAACTGCTGCCAGGAAATTATTAGATCGACAGATGTCTATCAATAGTGTGCCAAAAAAGGTACAGATTCATCTCTACTACACAGATTAATAATATTAGAGAAATACTTTGCAGTTTGTCACTTGGTTGTTCGTGTTTACTGACCATTCTTTCATTGCCATTGCTTACTCCATCTTTCATCACAATTTTCTGATAATTATGTTTGGGAGGTTTCTAGTCATGGTTTACATAGCTTTATCATACCACTTTTGTTGGATTACAGTTGAAAAAGAAACTTCTTTATTAATTTCCGTCACACCAATTACATTCTCTAATCATGCTTTTATAGGAGAAAAACTATCCTGAAAATAAGGAAACTATGGCTTAAATATAAATAGGAAAAGATAAAAAAAAGAAAAGAAAAAAGATGATAAAAGATCAAATAAGTTAATGATGGATCCCCTAAGATATTTCTGTTATTTACAGCAATTACTAAGCATGCTTGCTTTGTCTTATATTCAGATTCAGATTCAGGTTTGTTTCTTATGGAGTTTCCTTACTTTTATAGGTCATTGCACACCTCTTAAAGCCTCGTGGATGGAAACCACCAGTACGCCGGCAGTTTTTCTTAGATTGTAATGAAATTGCTGATCTTTGTGACAGTGCTGAGCGGATATTTTCAAGTGAACCAAGTGTCTTGCAACTTAGGGCACCAATTAAAATATTTGGTGATCTACATGGACAGTTTGGTGATCTCATGCGCCTTTTTGATGAGTATGGTGCACCATCAACTGCTGGTGACATTGCGTAAGTTTCATAGCTACTGTTGATGGTTATTTGTGAATAATGGATACTATTGTGGTGTGCATTACAGTGACTACGTTTCAGTTGGGCTATTATGGGTCAATAGGTTAATTATTGTATTGGGGCATGGTTGTTGATGTAAAAGATGTCCAATCAAAACCACAACCAGCTGGTTTTCTTAGTTTGTATACACTTGGTGCATTGTAGAGACCTTTGACCAAATTTTTCCTATTCTAATCTACCATAGCGGTGGTTCTTGGCTGTGGACAGTAATCTATTAAGTATGCCTAGTTAGCGCAAAAATGCATGATTCACATACTACTCCCTCACTGGAATGATATAATTCATTTTTGTAGATTATTTTTATATTTTAAATTATGCTCTGAATAAGATTTCTTTTAGCAGTTTGCTTTTGATATTGATACTTTAGCTTACTAGATTGTTTATTTTAGTGGGGATAAACAAGTAAATTGTTATGTTAATATGAGAGCTTATGGTGTCAAATGGAACAAAAAAGGAGGTCAAAGAATATGAAATTATTTTTTAATACTGAAAGATTTCTTGCAATGATTAATAGCTTGATTTTAAAGATGGTGCTGCACTAGAATCAAATCAATTGCATGAGGAGCGGAAGGTTGAGAAATATATTTATGATTGTGTGATTCAAATTTAGGAAAAATTTCTTGGCTATGTACATGAGCACTAGCTGTCGTTCACCCAAAGTTTATAACTATTTTTTCATAGTCATCGTTTTAGTTTAAATTCAGGGGTTAGATTAATATTTCAACACAATATTCAATCTTGTTATTAAAATATATCTTCGTTTGTTTATCTCTTTTCATCTAATCCATAAAATATCAAAAGGGCTATTAATTATAATACTAGTTTTTAGGCATTTGATTTTCTCTATTGCTAATTTTATAAAATGACTATCAGATATATCGATTATCTATTCCTAGGAGATTATGTTGATCGGGGACAGCACAGCTTGGAAACTATAACCCTTCTTCTTGCTCTGAAGGTACTCATGATTGTTTCAATTGTCTTTCGATTTTTCTTGTCAAAATTGATGGCCTCAGATTTATGCATAGTTTGTAAATATTGCAGGTTGAGTATCCCAACAATGTACATTTAATACGTGGAAACCACGAAGCTGCAGATATTAATGCACTGTTTGGTTTCCGAATTGAGTGCATAGAGAGGATGGTAAGGAATTTCTTGTACCAGAAATTGTGTCTTGTTTATATGGGGTTCATCAACCAATCATGTAAATTGTTAATCAGGGTGAGAGAGACGGAATTTGGACATGGCATCGGATAAACAAGCTGTTTAATTGGCTTCCTCTGGCAGCTTTAATTGAGAAAAAAATTATTTGCATGCACGGTGGTATTGGTCGTTCAATAAATCATGTAGAACAGATTGAAAACATTCAGCGTCCAATTCCTATGGAAGCTGGATCAATTGTGCTTATGGATCTATTGTGGTAGGTGCTTGTTTGCTATTGCATGTTTCTGACTGTCCTTCAGGATAATAACAGCATGAAATGTTTCCAGGTCTGATCCTACAGAGAATGACAGTGTGGAAGGATTGCGACCAAATGCTAGAGGTCCTGGATTAGTTACTTTTGGGGTTAGTCATTTTGGAAGTAATTTTTCAGCTTTCTATAGTAATTTGGTTGTTTCAGTGTTTTTGATGAAATAAAAACTGGTAATACATATTAATATGCTTTGTTTATGTGACAGAATTTGATAATTTAGAATGCTTATATATTATTATTTTATTCATTATTGTAGAAACCCTTGGCAATACATTTCTAATGTAGGATTTTCAAGTATCCTTTGAAACGTGAAATCTAAGAATTTAATTAAAAATTTAAAATGCATTGATAGAGTAGAAGTTTTTTTTTAAGTGTAACAAACTTTTTACCCTTGGCAATACATTTCTAATAGGATTTTCAAGCATCCTTTGAAACGTAAAATCTAAGAATTTAATTAAAAATTTAAAATACATTGATAGAGTAGAAGTTTTTTTTTTAAGTGTAACAAACTTTTTAGTGTAAAAAGTTTGTTACACTATCATTTATCATATATGTTAAGATTGTTAGCTTTTGTAATCATTATTTTAAGTGTTATATTCAGGGTGATGTCTAATTTGTTGACAGATAAAAATCTTTGCTTTGACAGGGCATGAAAATTAAACTTGTTAATTGAAGAGTGTATATCTTTGAAACTTTTGCAAGTTTGTAGCATGTATCTATGAGATGATTATATTTGAAAGGTAGGTGAATAGGTTTAAATTTAATGAATCATGAAACTGATTAATGCCTGTAAATTCTTATTGTTCAGCCTGATCGGGTCATGGAATTTTGTAACAACAATGATCTTCAGTTGATTGTTCGTGCACATGAATGTGTGATGGATGGGTTTGAGCGTTTTGCTCAGGGACATTTGATCACACTTTTTTCAGCGACTAATTATTGTGGTATGTTACTGAGTTCTGCATTGATCTTTCCTCCTTTGGTCATGTTCCCTTCTAAATTTTGACACTACTTGCTCCAATAGGTACCGCAAATAATGCTGGGGCAATATTAGTTTTGGGTAGAGACCTCGTTGTTGTTCCTAAACTAATCCATCCATTACCACCAGCAATTTCTTCACCAGAAACATCACCAGAACGTCATATTGAAGATACATGGATGCAGGTACTCCTTCAAATATTTTCCATTAAATAGTAGTGCTGCGTAATAATTATTATTGCAGCTATCAAATATATATGACTCAGTGGCATGTATATTTGATAGCTGCAATGACGCCTTTAGTTAAACTCATTCAGGAAAAAAAGGCACGTTAAAGTTAATTTTGAGCTAGCTTAAATATGTTTTTTAGACCAGTAATATATCTCTTTTCAGTTTATTACCTAAAATTGATTTTTTTTAGTGCATGACATTTTTAAATTTTTGGTTTTGGTACCTATCTAGTCTTATTTCGTTAAATAATGATGTGACAAACTAACGGAGTGTCACATCATTGATTAAGTGATGATATGACAAACTAACTGTGGAACATCATCACTTAATAGACTTAGACTAACAGAAAATGCCAAAAGTAAAAGTTTGAAAATATCAGATAATAAAATGAAAAATATAAAAATATAGGTAGTAAATTGAAAAATGAGTATATTATGAAAAACATATTTAAGCCTTTTGAGCTTGTCATTTCACTGTATTGTGGTGCTTATATCGAAAAATAAACAATGCTATTAATACATCCAGGAGTTGAATGCTAACAGACCACCAACGCCAACTAGAGGTCGCCCCCCAGTAACAAATGACCGAGGTTCGCTGGCTTGGATATAGTGATCATTATGAATGTCCTTCAAATTTATGCCGTACTGGCTCGTGCTATCAGCCTTGTTTTAGTGTTATGTATATAGCATAATGCCATTTACGGGAGTCTCTTCGAACCTGTGAACTTAATCCCTGCAGAAAGTTTTGGTTCTCATCACTCCATCAGCAGGCCCTGATAAGATAAGATATACACGTTCCGCATCAAAGGTTGGTAGCCACTGCTACGTTTACTTTGACCAAGCTAGAACGCAATTCAAGTTCCCCCCACCCGTCTGTAAATTGAGCATAGTTTACGACATCAAGGTTATGGTTGTCATGGAGGCTATTTTTGTCTTCAATTCTTACATATTTTTTACTTGCCCTAGGCTATTGTTGGGGTTTTGTTAATCAAGAGGACGATGATTTTTTTTTTTTTTAATGTGATGGTGAGTTATATAAATCAGTTCTTGGAAGTCCTTGTATCATGGGTGTTGCTCTGTAATTTCATCTTTGTACAATTAATTTTTGCGCGAATGGATATTCTCCTTGGAAGAATGTGAATTTTGATAATAGATTTTGTATTTTGCCCTATGCTGCAAATGTCTTGGGGGGTTGGATTTTTGTCAGGATTTACTTAGCTTCCAGATGCTTCTGCCAGGATTTTATAGATATTGACTATTGCGGTGCCTAATAGGCTAATAGCTAATGTGAACGAGGTTTCAACTGCAAACTATCCATGATTCAAAAAACAGAAAAAGTGCATACAAATGTATTATCACTATTCAGTTTTTTCATCTTACTTCGAGCTTCATAGGTGAAATCGTCATTTGTGTAGAAATCATATTCTCCATAAACCCATGTGGCCCACGTTTAAACAAACATTTCAATGCCTCAACCAGTAATTCCTATTTATCAGTATTGGGGTGTAACGTCCTAGCATCCCAAAATGGGATAGTCATTCGTTGGAGGTCTACATTCCATTAACATGCCTCAAATGACCCCAGTAATAAATCTGTTTAAAAGTATCTAACTGATACAAAAGATAGCCTGCATAAATAAGTTCTCTCGGACTCCTGTTTCAATTGATTGCTGTGATCTTCTAACTCGACGGCAGAACCCCTAACCTCTTTTTACAGGCCTTTGAACGTAGGATTTGTTGGGATCTTCTGTCTTAAGCTTCGGTGGACGAATTTCCCCTTTCTTATTCTGCAGACATACAAAATGGTGGATATTATTTGAGCAATTAATAACCATCGGTTCCAAGGTACATGTCAAACGGAAAAGTTTATATGAAAATCAGTAAGCATAGTATCTCACCTTCTTTCCACCCTTCATAAAATCTCTCCAACTGGATACCTGATGATGAAGTGTGTTAATGTATACATCTTTCTCTGTCTGTGTGTGTGTATATATTTATTTTTCTCTAATAAGAAATAAAATACTGCATGCAAACAAAATTCACTATTTTTTCTCTCTTTGTAGGCTAGTAAGACACTTCAAACAATGTATCTTACTCATCATTCAGATTATTTTCTAAACAGCTGATGAAAAGCATGAGAATTTTAAACTGCTTCAAAGACCCGTGTAGGCTTAAAATGCAAGAATTAAAAAAATGGTGACCAATGCACAAATCTCCTTATGTGTATGCAACAATTCCCAGGTTACAGGGCTCACCCACTAAAATTTTAAGAGGTGTGCTTCAACAAGAATAATTGATACAATTTCAAGTTATTTAATTACTTAACTATTAAAAAACTTCTATAAATTCAATGAACCCACAAAAATGGATTACCAAGCTTATTAACCAAGATGCATAGGCCAAAGGCCACAAGTATTACCACCTAGGTTGGTTAGTAACCATGACAATACCATGGAATTGAAATCAGCCTTTGCAAACGGTAGTAGATTAGTTTGCTTTGTCCCTAACAAAGTGATGTGTCTTCAGTTCAAATATTTTTCTTAACAAATATTATCTCCTGATATGCTGTCACACTGACACTAAATGTATACAGATAACCAGAAAGTATATGTAGAACAAGAACAGCATTTTGGCCATATTCTGGTATGACTTCATAGCTTCATTATAAATTTCACAATCAGTACATCACAAATTGCAGTTTGATGTATAAAATTTCATTTAAAGATTAAGTCACAGAAAACTAACCCTCTTTTCTCGTGTTCCTTCCCATTCCTCCTCATGTTCACGCTTTCTTTTCCACATTTCTTTCTGTTCCTCTTCATCCCTTTTTAATCGGCCTTCCTCCTCAGATATCTACATAACATTGAATAAATTCAAAGGTGCAAATAATCTCCAAATGATTTTACTGTCTTGTCACTGGCATTTTCAAAGACATGTCAGAATTTGGAAAAGTGGGTGGGGGTGATTAGAGCATACCCTCATTTGCATTTTTCTTCTCCTCCATTCTTGTTCTGTTAATAGTTCGCGAACTTTGACTTTGAGCTCCTGCCGGAACTCCTCTGATTGTTCATATTGTTTGTCATATTTTCCCTGAGACAAACAAGATGATATTCTTAAAAAGCAAGGGTACATTGTCTGTTAACTAACAGTAATACTAAGTTTACAACATCAAAATCTGGTACTCTGACCATTCAGTGTGTATTCAAACCACAAGGGAGGCAGAAGAGCCAAAAAGCAACACACTCACACAAGAGGAGACTACTCTAAAATTTTAGGTTTCAAAATCTGGTGTGGCAAAGATCTTAAAATTACAAAAGAACCCTAGTAAAATTATACAAACCTCTTCAACCAAAGACTTCATTTTTGAAGCTGTATCTTTCTTCAGCTGCTTCTTCCTCTTTGCTCTAAGTTCTTCTGCAGTTCGCATCAACGAAAAAAATATTAGTTTTATTCTTTAATGTCCCCAGCTTTCCCAGGAATAAGCATTTCTTCTACAGAGAGACCCCTGAAAAAGAAGAAAAAATAAACAGGGAAATGACGAAAAAAAAAATAAAAGCTTGATCCCAAATCACAAATTTAAGGTTTGCAAGTTGTAAATACATTAAATGAACTCCTCAACTGGGTGAATGCCTATGTAAGATCAGCTTTTAGACAGCTAGCCTATACAAAACTTTTCCCATTGAGAGTAGTAAATCACAGCACTCAGTTGAAACAGGATCAATAATGACTTCTTATCATTAACCAAAAGTGCTAAAAACAAGGGGACGGGAGGGGGGGGGGGGGGATGAGAAAAAATTACTATTGAATTGCTATAGTCATAAAGATAGTAAACCAGGTTTCACAATAATTCAGATTTCAGATTTACTTCCTTTACAGTCCAAGATACAACCCTTAGTTGGAAAGAATAAGCACCCTTTAATACACAATAACTAGAGGCCAGGTACAAAAGACCAATTTACACTAACCTTTAGCTGAATTAACTTGGCTAAGAATATAATCTCTTTCATTTTGATCCAGTAATAACTGTTGAGCTTTCGCTAATGCTGCATCCATGAAAATAGCACAGACAATATTTAAAAAGAATGCAAACTTCCATGTGAACCATCTAGCTGCAAAACTTCTACTTTTATCATAATAATAGATCCCACACAAAATACAGAATCAATGTCACAGAAAGTAAAAGATAGGATCCAGCTTCCCGACTCTCTAATATTGTAGTTGTAGCCAGAAAGGGGTAGATATCAATCAAAATAGCAGTTGAATGACATACAATACCAACGGTAAATTATTTAATTTTCCTTCTCTGGCATCAATATATATAATTGATATAAGGAAAAAAATCATCACTGGATAGGTTAAGCTGAAGTTGATAAAAATGATAGTATAAAGTAGTAAATAAGAACAGTATCTAATACTGAATAGTTAAGTACATAAGTATGTCGAAAGAACTGTTTATAAATTCATACCAGTTTGTCTCCAAAAGCTATATCAAAGTAACTCTAACTGTGAGGAAAAGTGACCCATCCATACAAGCATACACAACTACTTGAACTTTTGAAGCCTATCCTTCCACTATATAAGTCAAGGAAAGAAGTAGTCTCTCCCAATATGCTAGTTTCTGGTCAAGAACATAGAAATTATTCTAAAAGCAATCCATTTTTCCATGACCTAATTCACTCTTCATGGTAAAGTGTATATATTACATATTTCAATTTATGCACATATTTGCCTACCAGAAAGGAAATTAGCAACTTTTGGGACTCAAGAGATATGTTTACTAACTAAATTATGTCGTTGATTGAAGAGGTATGCAAGTGCATAGAACTGGACATATTCCTGGCCGATGCAGGGCATCTCTTAACACAACTCCCATGCCCAGAACTGGACATATGCAAGTGGCTCGACATCAAGACTAACTGGACCTAAACTATGGCCATATTCCTTAAAAGGCCTAAACTATGTTAATCAAACCCTAAAAGCTAGTTCAAGAGGTGAGTATTGCCTAAGTCTTAAAAGGACTACTATGCCTATATTCCTAGCAAATGTGAGACATTTAACAAGTTCAAAGAAACAAGAAACAAACATAGATAAACAAGTAAAATGTTTAATTCCACCAAAGCTATCAATATCATAAAGCATGTATTCATGTACCTCCAAAAGCCTCCTTTGCTTGCGGATGCTTACATTTGTCAGGGTGAACCATCAATGATAACTACATAAGATTTGCAAGGGTATGATATAAAAAGCCAGCAGAACAGTTAAGACAGCTGTGAGCAGTAGGATGACATTACCTTGCGGTACTGCTTTTTCACATCATCAATTGATGAATCAAATGATAAGTTTAGATACTCAAAAGGATTCAACTTAAAACAAGAGAGAATCCTGTGGAGAAAACCAAAACCCAGAGAATGTTGATCAGCAGAGTGCATAGAACTTAAAACAATAACAAAATTTCTCATTTTCCACATAAATATTTGGTATAAGAACCAAGCATATTTTAAAATTACAAATTGAATAACATATTTGTTTAAAATTCATCCACTACACTGGGTTTTGGTTTCTAAACTTTCATTTTGGGATCTTTCAACCAATGTTATTGTTAATAAACCATCAATTACTGATTTCCCCTCCATCCTTCAGCCTCATGACATTCTTGTTACACCTTTGCTCAGAAAAACTCAATGTATTCCAACCAATGAAGAGCCCAATATAATACAATACATTATCTACAATTCAAATGATTCTTTGAAGTTACAATCAAAATGCCAATTATACACTTATGTGAAAGAATTTGATTAACACTACTATAGTAGGCCGATGTTGCTCAGTTCGTTGTTGATAGTAAGATTCACTAGTTTTATGAAAACTCTGACAAAAACACGGCACATACGAAAAACTCAAATTCAACATCGAGAGCAAAATTAAAATGCCAATCATATGTCTCCATCCTCACGTAGACTCGCATGTATACATGGAGAGCAGAGGCAGCATCATCCGCATTCCAATAAACCAATCGACACAATTTTTGGATCACGCAAAGATCTCAGTTCGCGAAGCTTCGGTGATCCTAATTAAGAAACATATGAAAAAAAAAACCACTCCAAAACCAAAGCATAAATTCACCAACATATGCAATAATTACACAGAAATAACCGTCCAGAAACCCTAGTCACCACCTAACCTAAACTTATAGCACCAACACACGCATACATAAAAAAAAAAAAAAAAAAAAAAAAAAAAAAAAAAAAACTAGACGAAATAAAGAGAACGCGACAGAAAATTACGATTCAGAAGCACATAATCTCATAGCAAAACACACGCACAAATACATATATACACATATACATATTCAAAGATAGAAAAGTACCTAAGCACTTCGTTATCCCTTTCAACTTCGCTAACTTCGGCGAAGAAGTTTTTGAGGAGCAAATCGTCATCGACGGTGGACGCGTGGTTTGTGTCTCCCATTTTTTGGTTCGTTCCCTTTTCCTTCCAGCAATTCACTGTTGAATTCAATTTGAGGTCGAAAACAAGATTCGCCGATCGAATCCTCTCAAACGACAACAAACCTCAGGAACCCCAGTTTTTGAGGCCTCATGTATGCCTTACATATTCTACTAGTATTTTGTTTATGAAATAAAATAAAGCATCACAACTTCAACCATCAAAAGAAATGTCGTTTTAGAGCAAGTTGAATGCAATACAAATTAGTATCGAGTAATTATAAAAAGGAGGAATTATTTTGGAGTTATTTTTTGTTTTTATCATTTGTTTTTTAAAAATTTATTGGTTATAATAAATACTTAATTTTAATCATTTGGTTAAATATTTTTTATCTTCTATTTCTAAAAATATATCTTATTAAAACTTAATCATTAATTATCTGTTTGCTCTAAAGATATCTTGGGTTTGGCCACATGACTCAGGTAGGACTTTTGTTTAATTACCTTTCTCACATTATTACTATACTAGTGAAGAGGGTTTCTCTATGTCTCTCTACCTATTTTAACTAAAAAGAAAAAAGAAAAAAAATTAGAAGTAAAAAAAAAAAACTAACAACATGAAAGTAGTAGATACTTATTAAGAGAAAAGTGATAAAAATTTAAAAATTGACAAAGAATAAAATGATGTAATAAAATGTGTATACCAAATAAGAATATTTCTTTTAAAATTAGTATAAACAAGACATTTCATGCTTAGAAATATATATCCAATACTTGATAATTATTCGCAATTTACCCTCCCTCAAGTATTAAAGTGTCTACATAAGTGTTTGCATATTTCACTTTTCATCAAAAGTTGTTGTGGTTTGTCAAAATTATTTTTGCTACCTAATGCATCTATCATGTTTCAAGGTACTAAAATACCCCTAATCATTATTAATACATTTAATAGTGATGTTAAGTCAAATAATAAATGACATATCATTGTCACCTATTCTAGTCATCCTAAGTGGCATTACATATATATTTCGGATATGTGTCGCTTGGCAAAAGCTCATTTGGTGTAGGATTAAAATTAAATTGAAGCATATCAATCTTTTCATATTCCTTTTACAAAAAATCACATCAACAAAATATCATTAACGAGATTGAGTTCACACAAGAGAAAAATATGTAGAATGGTGTGTCTTTTTAATCTAGGAGAATGATGGATACTTTAAAATTCACACATCTTTATCATTAATGATACTTAATAGTTTTAAATGTGAAGTTTTAATTGTGAAAAGAATCTTGTGTTTTTTATGTCGAATAGATCTAAGAATCATATAAGACAATTTTGAAGATGTGCAAATTAGAATATTAGTATTTTTTCCCCTTATCTTTTTTATTGCTTAAAATAAATTTATCGACTTTTATAATAAATAAGTATTTAAAAGTTATACAAACATTATTATTGAATAAATGACAATATAATTTTTTTACACAATTTTAACCATTAAACTCTTTATTTTTAATTTAAAATTATAATAAAGAATCAGCCGGGTTGAATCTAGCTAAAGAAACTAATTTAGACGAGAGAGAAAAAAAACTATAATAAAGAAAATACACTTTTTTATTCTCCTTTGTTTACTTTCAAAACCATTCACTAAAACTACCCACTATTTTTTATCTCACATATTCTCACAACTCTGGGCGTCTATCGATGTGGCCAACAGAGGAGGATTCAGGTTAGCGTTTTTATATGGGACCTGAAAGAGACTGCAGGGGTTCACAATTGACAAGTGGGAGGTTAGTCATTTGCAATTAACATGTTGACCTGAATTGTGTCTAAGTTACTATTTATTTAAGTGGTGGAGATTATGGTTGTACCCAAAATTCTCTTAGACTACAGAAACTAAGTTAGGGTCCTGAAAAGTTTATAAGAATGATAAGAATTAATGTTCTAACAATTTGATTATAGAGATTTTGATACACAACATCTAAATTTTAACTTATAAATCACTTACGTAAAAAAAACTTATAAATCACTTTAATTAATTTAATTACATCTATAACAACCTTAATTTGCACCTTAAACCTTAAGTTACTTATAGATTGGACCATAGTAGTAACAAGTAGTGGTCATTCAGTTCAATCAAAACAAAAGTCCACTTGAAAAAAAAAAGCTAGAAAGGAACGAAGCGGAACAGGAGCACTTGCTAATTAAGTTGCTATAGCCCACTCCTGTGGACTTAATGAAGAGAGTATCTGGTGCACACTTTCTTTGGTAAGGGGACAATAAAGACAACTTAGTCTTCTACATAAGAGGGATTTTTTCTATAAAGGAAGAAAAGGAAAGGATTCGTCATTGCGAAAAGGGGAACGATTAACACATGGTTAAGGTATTCTGGGACGGGTATATTTTTGTCTTACTAAAATTTTTGTTAGATCATTTATTTGAATCTAAGTCCAATTTAATTAAGATTCAAATTATATAAGAAAATAATTAATAAATTTAATTTTTTGGCATGATTTATTAATTTTAAAATTTATACAATTAAGTTATAAAATTAGAGAAATATAAAACTACAATTATTATATATTTGAAATTTTATATAATTGAAATTGATATCAATTTGATATCATGGCAGTATTATTATATATAATTATTTTAAAATTTATATTTAAAAATTATAAACTATTAGATTGGATTTAGACACTATGAACTATATTCTAAATTTATTTTCAAAATACATCAAGACTAATTTTTAAATCCAATTTCATTAAAAAGTAACTCTATGCCGAGCTGGATTAAAGGGATGAGACGATTCACCATCACCTTTACATGATCCATGAACATTTTGAAAGCAAAATCACACTCCTTGCTAATTGGACTACTGCTAAATTTATGTTTTGTGCTCATTAGTTGTACACCACCGTTGGAAAAGGTAAGCTGAGACGTAATTCAATTAAAAGTTGTTGATGTTGTCATCGCTAAATGCATAATTGTTTTTCATGTTTTAATCAAATCATAAAAAGATGATTTTGTAAAGTCCATTGGCGATAATTAACTTTAGAGGTGATACATCTGAGAAATTAATAATAAAAAACTATAAAGATCATGTTGATGAATATCGCTTGCAATCTTTCATATTTTTAACCAAGCACATAGCAACCACTATTTTGACTTAAATTCAGGAGTGGAGAGGCAAAAATATCACGTATAGATCATGGTGTCCCCAAAACATAAGACCAGTTAGACAGGATACGACCAATTTTCAAGCCCCATTGGAGATTGGCTCATTATTGCAAAAGAAAGAAGGCTAAAAAGAAACCATGATAAATTAAATTTAGAGGGGACAAGACAGTCAACCAGGGGAAAGAAAAACTTTGATTATGCAATTTTTAATAGCATAAACAGATTTAAATATAATATATATGACACTGTCCAAGTAATTTGTCTCATTTTCTAATCTTACTATTGCAATTACAAATAAAGTATTCTCTCTCACTATCCCTTTTCACCCTCTCCATTTTTTTATTATTTGAGTTCGACTACAGCTCCCTGAATGAGTGGAACTGGGTAGGGAGAAAATGCCACAGTGATAAAAGCATTTGAGTTAAGTAAAAAGTTTTTAATTAGCAATGTGACCAAATTTGAGACTCGGATCAGGTGGCAATGCAATACGGTTCCCAGATCAGAAAAGACCTCCTAGAATCCTTGCAACTCTTCAAATTGTTCTCCAAGGAAGAGTAATTGTTGTTGTGTTGAAAGGTAAACGTGTTAGAAGCAGGAGCAACTTTTGTCGTAGGCTTGGTCCTCCAATAGTATTCATAAGCATTGAAAGCCTTTTTATGAATACTACCATGCTGCCTTGGCCTCGGTGGCAGTGGATGACTATGTTGTACCGTATCAACATCCTTAAAATTGACCACATCGTTGAACTTCTCTGACCATTTTGGACTCTTAACGTTAGCATCAGTACCTAATAACCCAATTGGCTTATTCATCATTAATGCTAACCCAAACCCACTAGATAACAACCTTAACATGGGTGTTTTTGCTTCCTCTATCACACTCTCAAATTCCTCTGCCTCATCAAACTCTTCTTCTTCTTCAGCTACCTCCACGTCAGCAAAAGTGAGGACAAGTCGACCGTTTTCTCGTTGAGCACAAAAGTTGTTCTGTGAAGGAACAGACACAGCTTGTAGGAACAACCTTCCATTGTCACGGTGTGAACGCATGTGGAGTGAAGGAAGTGGAGGAGGGAAAGAACGAGGCAAGGACTTTTTCTCAGCATAGTTTTGTTTTGGCACTTGAAAATCCTCCTCGTGTGTAATTTGCATACTCTCTTCCTCTTTTTCTTCTTCTTTTTCTTCTGTCTCAGAGGGTGAGTAAGAAGAGAACCCATCTGAGCCAGTTTCGGATCCAAGACTCTCCGTGCAGATCTCTAAACTTTTTTCACTCAAACAACTCTTTGACCTTCTCACAAGTGGGTGAACATAAGGAGTTGTGCTTAGTTTTAAGGTTTCCTCGTTGGCTTTTTGGACCAAAATTGAACTCCACACATCAACCTGTCCTGGTTTGTTGTCCTCATGCTGCTGCTCCTTTTGAATTGTGTTCCAAATTTGGAACTGGTCTTGTTTCGCTTCTTCGCAGTTATCTTCATCAGACGAGGATGAGTCAGAAATAGTGGATTTTGTGAGTGATGAGTAAGAGAGTTCTTCAGAGGAAGAGGTTTTTTTCATGAGAGAGAAGCCGTTTTGAGAAAGCCATGTCTTGGAAGACATGTCTGCGGATAAAGTGCGTCGAAGAGAAGTTGTCGGAGCATCGTGGTTAGAGCCCAAAATGGTCACGATTCCCTGCTTCTGCACCACCAGCATGTTCTCTTCTTCTATAGAAAGGCTTTGGCCTTGTATTTTCTTGCTCATACAAGTTGACATCTTCAGTAATCCAAAGATAAGCACGAGCACAAGCACTTAGTTATTAGCTGCATGAAAGGTAAGGAAAAAACTTCTAAGAAAATGTCATAAAAAATATAACCTGATAAGCAAATACTCTAAGCTAGTGAATAGAGATAACTGATAACAGAATTTGAAGTTACATATTTTTTGGTACATGCATGTGAATTTAATGAAATAAATAAATAAACAGAGAGAATTTGGATGAATTATTACCTGAGGCAACAGTGGGAGTGCGAGTTGCAAAGGAGGAGGGAAAGAGTGAGGGTTGTGAGTTGTGACGATTCAGATGATGTTAGAGGAATGGCTGTGGTTGATGGTACTGCAAGTAGAGGAAATGGGTGTATTTGTAGGGTGCCAGAAAGCTTCTAGAACCGTATCCCCTACGCCACCATGAAAAGTTCCTTTTTATTGGTGTTTTGTTTCCTCTTCTTCTTTTTTTCTTCTTTTATACTATATATTTTTTCATTATTTTCCATTTCATAAAAAAGGTGCCATGAAATTAAACCCTTATTGGTTCACACGAGCACTTCTACTCTTAACTTGTCTAATGGGGTGACTATTATGCCATTGTGACATGAACTGAAATGAAAAGGGATCAATGATTAATTTAAACATTGTTCTAATGTTACAAATATTTTAGTTGAAACGTAACTGGTATTAGAGTTAGCACTTAACTCAAACTAAACCCTAAAAATTATTTTATAGAGTGATATTATATATACTATTTTATTTATATTAATAGTCCATCTGAAATATCTAATATCTCTTACACTAAAAATTGAATATCTTAAATGTGAAGTTTACAATATTAAATATTATTAATAGTTCAATAACAATCTAATAACAAGTAATTAGATAAGCTTAATTTTTTGTTTGACAAAATTAGATAAGCTTGATTAACAATATTTATTAGATAGACTACTCTTCTAACTTCTAGTCATATAAGATCGTTAGTAATGATAAAAAAAAAAATTATAATCAATAGTCAATGTAAATTTCTAACATATTTTCTCACATAAAAAAAATGGGCATCTCAGAGATTAAACATCAGCAAATAATTCAATAATTACTCAATAATAGGTAACTAAATAAGCCTAATTAATAACAACTACTAAATATGATACCATTAATTTAGTCATATGATGACTAATCAATATGAAATCTTTAACCGTTGGGAATATTATACAAGCGGAGTACAGCTCAACAAAAATTGTTGAGCAGTGAAGAAATTCTATTGGATTATATGGAATTTACTCCAACAACGCGTTTTTTTTTTCTTTTAATGGGCATAATAGATATTAATTAAGGGAAAGTATGACTACTGCAAACAACAGTGGGCTCTGCTTTGCCCTGTATCAAATTGCCAATGTCAACTTTGTTTAACTTCCAAATTATTACAATATTAAATTGATGTTACCTATTAAATTATAGTTTAAATGATAATATCATGTTATTAGTGATGTGTGCCAAACTTTGAAGTTGAATAACCACTATAAATGCAAGTTACTTGATCTGATAGTACTTTTTTTTATGAACTTGATCTGAGACTTGATATGTAAAACGTAGTACCATAAAACAACTTTGTATTACCATTTAATTTAGCATTCTAGTCTCCTAACCTGATCACTGTTGCCTATTTGTATCTCCGATTAACACGCAAGGTCAGTTTCATTACATTTTTCACTACTTGTTTTGGCAATGTTAAATCTATAAAGCATAGCTAATGATCTACTGGTACAGTGTCACAAACTTCCATTGGGAGCCTGGGAGGAGAAAAAAAAAAGCTATTATATCATATAAAAACAAGAACAACCCATCATTAGGAATGATAATTACATATTACATTTATCTTTGGTTGGTACAATGGTACCTACAAGAAATGTTCATAGCAAGGAGAGAAATTAACCATTAAAATGGGTTCAGGTCTCTGTATTTATCTAAAAAAACTTGAATATTTATACTCTACATTCTAATTAAACGATATTTTAATACACATCCTGTCACGTGTATATATATATATATATACATATATATATATATATATATATTATAAATTTAATACAATAATACATATGAACTAAGGACAAGTTAAGAATTTTCAACCAAACGCTTTTAATTTCAAAAACCGGACTTGGATTGCAGTCATGGTTCACGATGTTCACCCTCCAATCAAGATCTAAGAATTATAACTTTTTTCTTCTTATATTATTAATTTTATAGAGGTTGGAAAATAAAATTAAGAATAAAAATTTAGCTCTTTTTTTTCTGTGACTGTAGGCAATCCACATCTCATTGAACCATACCAATAAGGTAAAACAGAGAGTGACATTTGTTGGGTGAAAATGGCTTAAGAAGGAAGCAAGAGAATCAGCTTTGGGAGAGGCCAATATGATTGGGCGGCTAGAAAACCCACAATCCCATTGTCTGAAGAGAGAATCCGACACTTATATCTATATTAATTTTAAACTGCCATAGTTTAATCACAAGGAATAATGTATGTGGAAACGAATGAACGCGCGTCATGTCTTGCTTTTTTGGACCTCCTTTTGGATACAAGACTTGCTTCATTTGTCTTTCATGCATTCTCTTTATCACAGTATATTTTTTTGTATTATAATTCCATCTCCGTGCTTATGGAAAGTCATGTGGCTAATAGCGGCCAATACATCAACCAATTAATAATACACTCAAAAAGGTAGAGTGACGTTGATCAATATTTCAAAATAGAGTATAGAATAATGTGCTTTAAATAACCAAAGATACCATAAAAAAAAAAAAGAGTTAATTCAAAGCAGAGTCAATATAATACTATATTTAAGTTCATACAATTTAACTGATGACTTATTTACTCGACATCTTAACTGAGTCAGTGGCCGACTCAATTTTAATAGGAAAAAGATAAATAGCATTAATCAATTAACACAAATTGTAATTATAATATACTTGATATCTTAATTGAGTCAGTGATCGACTCAAGTTTTATTAGAAATAAATTTTCAACCTCTTCACCACTATCATGTATTATAATATACTAAATAGCATGACTCATTCTAATAATAGTAATAAGTTTGTATTAAGAGTTTTCGTACTAAATTTTCTTATAATTTTAATTTTAGTTGATTTTGAAGTCCACAGTTTTTCTTAATGTTGTGGAGATATATAGATTATTATTTGATACATCTTTTCTAAATACTTATGAAGGAAAAAAAGTTTAAAGCTTGGGTTTATTTTAACAAATGAAACATTGGACATGGACCAATCAATGGTTAATCAGACTGAAAAAAAAATGATGAGACTGATTAGTTAAATTCCTCCGGAAAGTGAGCTAGAATGCTAGCTACAAAATTGAAACTCTAAAATACCAAAGTCATTGAGAGTGTAAGCATTAAATATATATTAGAATCTCATTTCATTTGTATAGCATGCAATGGTGGATTTGGACTTGACAGATTTTAAATTTTTACATTGTGGGAATCCGAATTTGGTTTTCAAGTTATTCCTTGTATATAATTATGAAAGTATCGAATGAACAGGATAGCAATTAATTAGCTAGCTCTAATGTTAGCACGAGTATAATGTATTCAGGCTCTATTATAATCATAATTCATAAACATACGAAAGTTGCATAAAACAATAAACATATGAAGGTTTGTGGCGCTAATCAAACAACCTGATTAATTAATCAGTAATCAAGGAGTTGGTAATTAATTAACATCATTCGCGATAATTGGATAATTATTTTATCTTATTGATTCCGTCAACCTAATAGTTTCTTAAACCTCAAAGGTATTTGGATTAACATGCATCTTTGTAGACCTATGCTTGAAATATAGCTTAATTGACCTTTGGAAAATTTTCAGCAGTTCTTTTAACCTAAAAAGGTCGGAAATAGCATAGTGTTTGACCTCGACGTATTTAGAATGGCTATTCATTTATGGAAGTCCAAAGCCATATGGTGGCCGTTGGTCTTATGACTTGTTGTATTTGTTTTATAACTTTTTTTCTCTTCATATTTTTGGCTATAGAAAATGAGTAGTGAACACTCCCCTGAAAATTCTTAGTTGCTTTTGCATTATAAAAAGATTAATGAAATAATTACTTGATCGATAAACATCCAAAAAGGCAATGAAAGATTACGTAAGGGGACACCTTTGGGTTAAATTCTTAAGGTTTAGAATTGGAATCCTAGCTTGACGAAGACCTTAGGAGAAATTTCATTTAAAATTGTAGGTCAAATAATATATTTAGTTTTTTATCTCTTTTTTTTAATTTTAATCATTTATCTTTTAGAAAGTTCATTTTGATTTTTTATCTTTTTAAATTAGTTTAAAATGGTCATTTCATCTATCTAAAGCTAACACCATTAATAAAATAAAAATATTGATAGTTAAAGTCCGCTACAAAATATAAGTTTTCTACCCATTATCTTCCTTCTTTTCTTCTCCTACCTCCTCCCTGCCCAACTTTTACGGACAAAAAATAAATCAAACACTCCCAACTTAGTGCAAAACCCAAATCTAAAACCCCCACCCCTACACCTCTCCACTCCATCATTTTCCATTGATGTCCACCCCCAATGCTGATTTCGATGTGAAGTTGTCTCTGTGCCCGACCATCACATTCCCTTTGCTAAGGCCTTCTTCTTTGTTGCCGACAACGTTATCCCCAATCCCATGATCCTTGTCTCCAACTTCTTCGGCTTTGACGACCTCAAACCCATGACCATGACCCTCTATTGAGGCCTTCTTCTCCATTGATTTTTGGTTGCATTACCTTCATTTTCAAATCTATTTTGTAATTTCTTCAAAAGAGCCTCTTAGACATGATTTTTGTATTTAGTTTTAAATTTGTTCAATATTTGGTTTTTTAATTTCTTTGATTTCTTATATTTGTTTTATAATTTGTTCAAGGTAAACTCTTGGGCAGTGGCAGACCTAGGTTCATTTGAGGGGTGCACTTGCACCCCCTCATTTTTTAAAATTTATCAAATTTGTAAATATAATTTTATATTTTGCATTTTATTTTATTTATATTTATATAATTGAACTCCCTAATTTTATTTTTTATAATTTGCACCCACTGACTTAAGGTTTTGGATTTGTCGCTCTAAGGTTTGACTGTTATTGATATTTAAATGTGGGAAGAGTGGTGGTTGTTTGGAGGTGTGGAGGGGATTGGAGAGAAGAAGTGGAAAGAGAGGGACGAGCAAATATGGGAAAGAAAGAAAAAATAAAATTTGGTTTTTGAATTTATAGACTTGTCGTTACTTTTGCCGTCAATGCTTCCTCGTTGTTGTCTATAGAGAAGAAGAAGAAAAAAGGAAAGAACAAGAGCAATGATTTTATAATGCTTTTTAGTTGTCAATATTTTTATTTTTATTAACGGTGTTAAATATGAATGAACGAAATAATCATTTTGAATCAATTTAAAAAGATAAATAATTAAAATGAATTTTTTAAAAGATAAATGATCAAATTAAATAAAGATAAAGAATCAAATTGGTTATTTAATCAAAATTGTAAGTGTTTTTATCTTTCTATCTAATCAAAATTACATTATTTATTAGTAATTTTGTTATTAAAGTGAAATTTTAATTTTAATTAAAAATTAACACCAAATTAATTTCTATTACCGTGCCTAATTTTTTATCTCTTAATTAAAATAAGATAAAAATTGCGTGCATGATTAAAGTTGTAATTCATATTAATAATTCACGTGATAAAAATTATATTAGTTATTAAAATAAATTTTAATTTTAATTAAAAAGAACGTTCAAATTACTTAAGGAAACTCACTTAAAATTTAGTTACTACTAAAATAGGTGTGTAGAAATTTAAGTTTTCCGATACTATAATTAAATCAAGAACTTTTAATAATCATTAAACTCATGTTGAATAAAGTCAACCTCCAATTGTTTTTTTTGGAAGAATCTGTATAACTTCTTTTGATGCAATTATCCTTATCCTTATTATTATAAATAAATACGTATTGCCTAAGATGCACTCACGAGTGACGAGTATAAAAGCAAGCGGCCAACAGAAAAGAGCCACATAATGAAGAACATGAAAACTTTAGCCACAGAGCAGAGGTCCTTGCTTTCTTGTAAACAATTGCCATAAAAAGAGAGACCAATCGTAATGGAAAATTTGTAATTGCAGAGCATATGGTTCTGTCCCTAATTCCCACTTGCGCACACCTATACACAGAGAAACAGAGTCTGGACAATATTTAATATTTAATCCATTTGATTTGATGTAACATTACATTAGTAGCTACTTTCGGTGTTTTTAATTTTTTTATTATTTTGCTTTTCTTTTTTTATGCATATTTTGCATTGAGCAATTCTTATAGCAACATATTATTTATAAATGCAAACAATTAAGAGAGGGGTAAAATAATTATTTTAATATTATATAATTATATATTAAAAAAATATGCATAGGTAAAAAAATGTATTTCACAAATAAAAACTTATATTTTGTAATACAATTTCATCAAATTTAATTTGGCCGAATAAAAATCATGAAATAAAATATTATATATAAATTCAATTAATAACATTAAAATCGCGAAAAATAACAATATATATTTATATAAATACTATACTAATACTAATAAAATTAACAAAGAAGATGTGTGAGTGCAATAATAAGTCATCTTTTCATTAATAATATCAATTACGTCTGGGGGAAGGGATACTAGGTGTTAGACATAGAAAACAATGGATTTTTTGTAAGATCGAATGACAAAAGAGTATCGGGTACAATACTGTAATTTACTAAAAAAATATAGAGAATGTAAGTATAATTTATTATTATTATTAATATTAATATTATTATTATTATTATTGGATTAGCTTGAATTAAAAAAATAAAGCCAACCATTAAATTAAAAAATCAAAACAAAGAAAACGATTTTGATCATTTTAAACTAAAAAAGTTCAATCATGTTTTGTTTGAATTCACCAATAATTTAGACATCAACACTCCTCTCTACCACTTGCATCTAATATATATTCCTCTAGTTAATTAGTATTAATACTGCTACTGTTTTATATATATATATATATATATATATATATATATATATGGGTTATATATACTTTTGGTTGTTGATAAATACATATTTTTTTGTGTTTAATTCCTGATAAAAAAAATTTTGGATCAAATCCTTGATATTTCAAAATTTTTGCCTTATGTTCCTGCTGTTAGTCCGTAATCGTTAATGGTCTACGTGGTCGTTAATCGGCCACACAAGCATATCACATGCGATTTTTCTTTGATTAGGATTACACGTGGAAAATATTTTTTAAAAAAGTACAAAACGACGTCATTTTGAATGTTAAATTTTTTTTTCTTCCTTTTCTCAATCTGTTGCCCCTTTCTTTGTCGAGATAAATCTACAGAGAAAACTCTGGACACATTTCCTCTTCCTCTCCTTCTTCTTCTTCTTCTGGTTCTACCAAGACAAGGGCATGATTGAGCTGCAATTGAAACGTGTTCATGTCCTCCATGGTTGTGGACAAAAGACGTTGGAGAGAGGTCATGGCTGAAAAAGAAAAGTTTAGAGTCACATATGTCATGGTTCGATGAGAACAAAACGTAGGAAACAAAAGAAGGCAAAATATAGCAAATCTCACTCTCACTCACAATAAGCAAAACAAGAGTGCAAACCAAAGCACTTGAGTCAAAGTCACAACAAGCTAAAGAGAGGGTTGGGTATCAAAGCTTGATAGACTGAACACACACCACAGACACGATAGCAAACAATTGTAGCAAAAAGAGGGTCAAGTCAAGACTGAGAGAGACCAAAAAGAGAGTCTGAGAGAATTGAAGAGGGGGAAAGAGAAAAGCTGGGCAGTGTGTCATTTAGGTCTGAAAATGGGGGAGAAGCAGAAAATATTAATTTATGACAACAAAAAAATAGGTTAAACAAACTTGGGGGCAAATCGGATCTGCAACCCGAGCCAGAAAAACCTAACTAGCAAGATTGGAAAAAAAAAACATCCAATTTCAAAATTTCAATCTAGTCTAACTTCAATCTTCAATCCCATCGATTCACGATTTTCCTCACAACTGAGCTCGAAAGCAAGAAGCAAGATCTTGAAATCATGAGAGTTCACAATTTTACTTGCAATCCTGACAACACAGGCTACGGGAGAAGATGTTGGCAAAGGAGAAGGTCATCGAGGACAAATAGGAGAAAGAAGAAAGGGGCAAGATGACGTCATTTTGTAACCTCATGTAGGATTAAAGGTGTTCAAAAAACACACATTGCAGAATAAAAAGATCTATTTTATATTTAAATATATTATAAACAGATGACATATTAAAAATGTACATGTTGATGGGCTCTTGAAGCATAAAAATTCTTCAATAATATGAAGGTTCTACGTGTATCCACATCGAGACTGACATCTATTCGTCAACAACTTTGACAAGTGAAAAAATAAGAATAGAAAAGTGATATTTTTTTTTTTTGATCTTTCAACGTGCAGCCCAAGGCTCTATTTATAGCACGCTAAAGATACCAAATTTCTGATCAAATCAAAATCATTATTGATAGTATCCTTTTTTTTAACTATATTATTTCTTGTTACTTTTTATTGCTAACCATTTAGAAATTAAAATTGAAATAATAATTGACCAAGTCAAACTTGTATATAGCCGCCTTTTCAACCCAAATTCCAAATACAAAATTATACATGTTTGTTTCTCTTCTTTCACAAAATCTTTCATATTATTTATATTTTCAGTGCTAGCAAAAATATAATATTCCACCTTTTGAAATCAATTAATCATTTGGTCATATTAAATTCTCTAGTTTAATTAATCATCAAATATTAAAATAATTTCTTTAAAAGATATTAGAACACTCATTTGTGTGCGACCATGTAGGTTCAATACTAAACCGGTAATATATTAATTAAATTAATATACTAAGCAAGGTAGGTATCTAGCAACACTCTTTAACTTTTAGATAGCATAAAATAACATTTTACTTTCAAGAACCATTAGAAGAATAGTGTAATAATTTCTTCCGTCTTTACAACTTTGGATTAACTCTAGAGTATGGTATTACTGTCAAACCCTTTTGAGTTAACTCATAATCACTTAAGAAACTTATTTCTTCATTTATTTAATTTTTCTGGCCAGGATATAATTTTATTCATAGAGCTCAAACTCATTACCAAGAGTTGATGGATTCCTTCTTGATTAATCATCAATTCAAAAGGCATTTAATCATATCCAATATTCATTCAACAAGTGCTCTAAAGTATTAGGTGTCCGGAATCAAAATACAACAAATAACCTGTTAATTACTATAACAATTTCAGGTCAAAGAAAGCTATTATACCGTCTCTTGAGAATTTTATATTGACAGTCTATAATAAATTTTAATCATTAGAAAATTTGAATTGAGTCAGTTCAATGATCCTATCAACATGTAACTCATCTATATATGCAAATTAATAAATGAGATTTATTAATATTTATCCAATAAATACTATCACATATATATTAATCTATCCGGATTATTGATATCCTATTTACAATAATCCTATAATCAAGAATGGTTTTGATTAAAATTAGAACAAACTTGTTTCTCATTATTATAATTTCTATTATAATAAATAGTCTTTAATTTTAATAAAAAAACATTATCAAATAAATTATTTAATCAAATAATAAAATATCATAATAAAAATAAAATAATATTTTATTATTAAAATTAAAATTGATTACATGATGATTTAGATTACAGGTATATAAATCTATTCCTAACAGCTCATGCATGTTAGGATCCGGGTACATGTTCGGACAACACGCTCTGATCGCAACAGGGTTAATTAAGCTGTTTTTTTGTTTTCTTGTCCTTTTTTAAGTTCTAGTTTCTAGAGACTGTTACTTAGTTTTGTTCCTGTAAAAGGTTGCTGAACCTGTCATGCATGACACTTATGTTGTATTGTGTTATTTTGTGTGTACCTTGTACCTCTACGTACTCGATCACATGTCAATAATAATCTCTTTAATTATGAGAGAAATAATACATAAATGTCATTGAAAAGTTTATCATGCAGTTAAGGATGCTATACCATACGTGAGTCTGCATCCACTTTGTGGATATAGAGATTGACTAATTTCACCCACGTTCGGTTGTTTTGTTACATATGAACATTTTATACAGAAAAGGTGGCCGACATTAAGAATGAATGCTCTTACCAAACCTTTCTTTTATTTGTTTATGCCTTTTGGAAGTAACTAAAAACATATGCACCAGTTAGCTATCATGGCATTGTACGTGAAATTAATTTAGGAGAAAAGAAAAATAAATAAAAAGAAAGAAATTTGTGGCTCAAACAAAGTACTTATCTCTAAAGGCGACGTGGATTTTCCACCGAATAACAGTTAAGACGTACCAGATTCCAACACACTATGGTGTTGTACCATCTTACTAGCTAAAATGGTGGTGGATATGACCAGTTGTTCACAGCAAAATCTAACAAAATCTTGAATCTATTACAAATTTGTCTCCGTGAAAATTTATTCGAAGAAACCACGGTGCCATTAATGGGCAATGGACAAGGAACAATCTAGAAGCTGACTATGGATTAGACAAGAGCTAAAAGGATATTAATGGCAAAAGTTATGGTGGGAGTAAAAATGTACCAAGAGCAGAATAAGGACGATCAGATTTGTCGTCGGATACATTTCCTCTTAATTAGAGCTGGCCCTATAAAATTATGAGCTTCATGGAAGAATTTTTTTAATGCTGCTATAGACTATAGTGTTTTTTTTTTTTTTTCTCGATGGAGAGCCACTCAAAACTTTAAAACATAAAAGTTCATGACCTACACAATAATAATGTTCCGTTGGCATACAAATGAGATACATGAAAGGATTCATTATGGGATAAATGAGAATGTATTTTCTCATATCAAATTTTTACCTGATATTATCATGTGAAAATTGTTTCTATTTTTTTTTCTATCAATTCTAATAAATTTTAAATTAATAGTACATGTATTGATAATAATGTAAAGGTAATTTATTCTGTAAATTTGATGAATGGGTGATTTTTTTAATTTTTAATTCACAATGTAAAAACTTCTATATCAATAAAACATGAGTAGTAAACTCATAAATTTTGATTGAATTCTACTTTCTAAAATTTATAAACTAATAAATACAAATTTTCTACGTGTTATCATATGAAAATTTTGGTGAAAGGATTCATCCATAGAGCCGGGAGTGAATTCTCTTCCCTTATTGGCTAGTTAGGATTAGACATCACTTCACCTTGTCTGGTGCAGTTGTTGTCTTTCACAATGTGTATGTCTGTTGAATGTTAGATATTCATTACTGTCCTTAATATGACGGGATCATTTACTCGGTTATAGCATACCTCAAGACATAATGAGGATGTTGCGAGAAATTGGCTAAAGCTAAACCAAGACAAGACCATCGATTGCATGCAATCGCCATTCGCAAAGAGCAAGAAGCATTATAGTTCCTTTTAAATGGTACATGGAAAGACCGCTATTAACTCGGGCTCAGCTTGACATGGATCCATTTTGGTTGGTTCCAGTGAAGTCTTGGGAGCATTATACTTCCTTTTTGTTCTTAACACCTCTACTTTTGATATTATTATTAATTTTTTTATATATTTTCAACAGAGGAGCATTAGCATTTAGCAATACACTATTTATTTGTTGCTAAATTTTATTAGGAATTATAAAATTATGAGTAAAACTCATTAAATATGAAGTGAGACCAACGAATTTTTTTGTGCTTTTGCAATAAAATTCAATTAATAGCAAAGAGTGTATTAAGAAAAAAAAGTGTTAACATTTTTCTTTACCAAATATCCATCTCCTTTATTACCTTCGCACCTATATATTTTTTGTGTGAATGTTATGGAAATTAGTCTTTGTAATATAGTTATGTTCTAATACATTATGGAAACTAATTTTCTTAATTCATAAGAACATAAATATATAACAAAAACTAGATTTCATGAAGGATATTTTTCTGAAACAAAATATAAAAGAAGGCAAGCAGTGCAAAGAGCAAAAAAGGTATTAATTGTTGCCTCTCGATCAAATGAAAATAAATAGTTAGTTGGCCTGACTCAATATTGGATAAACTTTGAATCTAATTAGAGGTGTAAAAACAAATTGAACTCAACGGGCCAACTTGCCGAGCCCACCTAACCGGACAACCTAATAAGATACCGATGAGACGAGATAGGTTAGTCCCTTGGGTCAATATGTTTTCTTAAAAAAAAAAGTAAAAATGTCAAATGTATATGTGAACAAAAAAATAAGTATTTAAAAATAGTATCAGTTAAAATAGAAAATTATTCTCATAAATTATTTTTATCCAGTATTTTAGTACACATATTACACAAAATAAAATCTAATTATTATATAATTAAAATTTAGATCAAATGATCTATTTTGTCATTAATCTTATTTTTTTGGTTCATCCTTTATTTTTTAGAAAGTTCACTTGGATCCTTTATCTTTCTAAATTGATTCAAAATGATCCTTCCACTTATCTAAAATTAATATTGTTAATGAAATAAAGATATTGATGATTAAAAGTTACCATAAAAATGTAAGTTTTTTTCTCTTCATCTTCCTTCTCCTTTGCAAACCCAGAATCCTAATATTATTTCTTGTTCCTCTTAAATCTCAGGCTTTATGATCCATCACATGTCATGTATTGCAAATTCAAAATCAAATTATTTCTCATTTCCAAAACACATCGAACTTAATGACAACTACAAGAACTCAAGTCTAGCATTTGAAATTACCTATAAATTATAATAATAGGTGCGCATATATACCCTTTAACAAATTCACAAAAAAATGATAGTTCAAAATCAAAAATTAAAAAAATCCCAAAATTTGATTCATGCATTCAAAGCCCCCAAAATCCAAAATCAAATTATTAAACCTAACAAATAAACCTCAAACAATGAAACAATAACATATTAGAGAATTTGAGATTGGGGAGGAAAGGGTCAATGGTGGTGGTGATCATGCAATTATATGCTGTGACTTGTCGCCACTGACAGTGCTAGCGAAGGAAGAACAATCTTGGTAAGGACAATATCTTGAACCTACCGTGAAGTGTGACAACCGAGCTCGCCGATGTTAGCTTCTGCAGGCTCACATTTGTGACCATTTCATTGGCGCTGAGGATACAAATCTCTCGTTAGCGGTAACACACGTAGCTAGCAATGATTTCAAAGACATCGTAGTTGTTGCCAACTTTAAGGATGTAGGCGCAGAGTGTGTTGGTGCTCTCCCGTGTTATAATGACGGGTGACTTCGACTATTTCTTCTTGGACCCCTTCGTAGATCATAATTTTTGCTATCCCACCACGTAGAGGTATAGTACTAATACTAAGAAGGAGTTAGTGTTTTGGGATTAGGAATTTGAGAGAAGATTTTGGCCTGCGTAGGTAGAAGAAGAGAAAGAAGAAAGGAAAATTGATAAACACATCTTTAGCGATTTTTAGTCGTTAATATTTGTAATTTTTAATTTTAATTTTTCATGGACGAAATGACTATTTTGAACCTATTTGAAAAAATAAAAAGTCAAAATGAACTTTTTAAAAGATAAAAGATTAAATTGAATCAAATAAATAATATAAAGGACCAAATAAATCAATTGACCTTAAAATTTATAATAAATAAGTATTTTAAATATATAAATTAGAATATACAATTTAGATTTTAGAAAATAGGAAGAATTTGGACCATAAGTCCAAGACAAAAGGACGCCCGTGCACAATGGCTCATTAGTTATTCTCCAATCTTAAAAAATCAGGGTCAAGAATTCTTCACCAGTAGTCACCACTTAGCACCACCACTGCAATTCCTTTCGGCAACTCGCGAACTGCCACTCGATATACCTGACGGAGGTAATTTTTTCTCTCTTTCTTCAATCGTTTGCAAGCTGTTACTATTACTTAACACCTATATTAATATGTATAGTTCTGTTACTGCGTTTCATATTTTTAATATGCTCAATTCGATGTGTTATTATCAGGATTTGAAAGCATCACTTTCTTTTCGGTTTTCTTTAGTTTTGTGATGAACTGTTGGTAATGAGTCATAGATGATAATTTAGCAAAATTAGAATCAGGATTTTGATTGAGGGGGAATGTAGACATATATCTAAATGCTGTCTCTGTTCTCATGTGAGGAATGCGTTATCTTCTATTAGCTGCGTATAAGTTTGCTCAATGCTTTTTTGTATTGATAGTGATGCTGGAGGAATTGAAAAAGCAATGTAAAGGTAGCATTAGAATTAGTTTTTAGCATTCATTTTGAAGCAATTAAGTGCATTGCCCAAAAAAGGCTGGGAAAAAGCCAGAGTAAATGTGCACTGCTTCACTTGAATGATGGAAATTGCTTATTGGATTTTATTTTATTTTTTACTCTGGCTTGTTCTTTGATTGGGAAAAAGCAAGAGTTGGGGGTGTTCAACATTTATTAATTTTTAATGGGAAAAAAAAGAATTACTTTAGTGAATCTGAATTGTATATGGTACTAACAAGTAACATCTGATTTTGGGAATTGTGTACATTCTTACTTGTCATTAATTTGTTTTCAATTTAGAATTGACTCAACCCTCAACTTATTAAGGATCTTCTTGGATGAATGAGGATGAAATCCATGTAGAAGTCTTTTGATCAGAATTGGATAGACACACCAGAGTGCTTGGGTATGGGGATGTTGCTACCCCAACAGATATGTACGGCTCTAAATCTTCATCTTCTGCCATTTGTGATCTGCTCATAAAACTTCAGGATAAGTTCATTGTAAGTTGTCAAATGAAGGTGAAATTTGTTGAAGACATAGAACTGTCAAACATCAAAATCTATCTCTTGAGCTCAGATTTTTAATATTCTTTTATGAGTCGTAATATACCTCATGCTGAACTGCCTTCCAAGATTCAGATGTATTTCTTTCTTGTATTCTTTGCCCAAATTGTCCTACAATATAAAGCAAATTCATGCCCAATTAATCACTAATGGCCTGAAATCTCCCACCTTCTGGGCCAAGTTAATTGAGCATTATTGTGGCTCACCAGATCAACACATTGCCAGTAATGCACATTTGGTGTTCCAGTACTTTGACAAGCCAGATTTGTTTCTCTTCAATACTTTGATAAGATGTGTGCAACCCAATGATTGTATTCTTATTTTCCAAAATGAGTTTTCTAGGGGACTCATGTATTTTGACGAGTACACTTACAATTTTGTTCTTGGAGCCTGTGCTCGCTCTCCTTCAGCTTCAACGTTATGGGTTGGTAGACAACTACATGCTCGGATTGTAAAACATGGGTTTGAGTCAAATATTTTGGTTCCGACTACCAAAATATACTTTTATGCGAGCAACAAAGACATTATCTCAGCCCGAAGAGTGTTTGATGAAATGCCGAGAAGAAGCACTGTTACCTGGAATGCTATGATAACAGGTTATTCTTCCCAAAAAGAAGGAAACAAGAAATATGCTCTCAATGCGTTGTCTTTGTTTATTGACATGCTGGTTGATGTAAGTGTAATTAAACCAACGGGTACAACTATAGTTTCTGTGCTTTCAGCAGTTTCTCAAATTGGTATGCTGGAAACTGGTGCCTGCATACATGGTTTTGCAGAGAAGACAGTGTGTACTCCTGAAGATGATGTGTTTATAGGCACTGGGCTTGTTGATATGTACTCAAAATGTGGATGTCTTGATAGTGCCTTGTCTGTTTTCTGGCGAATGAACCAGAAGAATATCTTGACTTGGACGGCAATGACTACTAGCCTAGCCATCCACGGGAAAGGAAAACAAGCCTTGGAGGTTTTATATAAAATGGGAGCTTATGGTGTGAAGCCAAATGAAGCAACTTTTACTAGCTTCTTGTCAGCTTGTTGTCATGGTGGGCTTGTTGAAGAAGGCCTAATATTGTTCCATGAAATGAAGAGAACATTTGGCATGATGCCTCAGATAAAACATTATGGTTGCATTGTTGACCTTCTTGGCCGTGCTGGAAATTTAGAAGAAGCCTATGATTTTATCATGCGGATGCCAATTAATCCTGATGCTGTAATATGGAGGAGTTTGCTGGGTGCATGCAAGATTCATGGGGATGTAGTGATGGGAGAGAAGGTGGGGAAGTTTCTTCTCCAGTTAGAAGAGTGGAGTTCTGCAGAGTCTCCAAAGAGTGAGGACTACATAGCTCTGTCCAATGTTTATGCTTTAGCAGAAAAGTGGGATGACGTTGAAATTGTAAGGAAAACAATGAAATCTAAGGGTATTTTGAGTAAAGCTGGTTCTAGCGCTGTTCAAACTGTTAGCATGGCTGTAATTAAAAATTGATTTCTGATTCCTTTCAAAAAATTATGTTAGCAAGACAATAAACCCAACAGACAAAAAATTCCTGGAGTAGCTGAGACTAAAAGCAATAGTATAGAAATAGCGGCAATGACAAGTATACAGTTTACGGAAAAATACTTTTAATCAAGAGATTGGAAATGTGCGATGTTCTAACAGCAGTATACAAGGATGTACCATGTATAACTGATGCCCAAGTATGATACTAACAGAAGTGCTGTTTTTCAGCTTTCATCATTTATTAGTTGCTGGTTTCATTAGCTTTCTGCTTTCACATGACTCTGTCTGTAGAAAAAAACCTAAAGAGGGAGGATTTTGAGGCTGAGCATTTGATAAAATCAACAGAGGTTGTACTAATGGCCCTTCAGCAGGATAATCACACATTTCCTCCCTGTAAGTCGTTTCTCTTTATGCCCAAATATTTTCGGATGACACCCTTGCAAAAAGGTAGTTTGAGCTCTCTATAAAATAAACCCTTAATTATGGAAGGAGAGAAGACAATGTAAATTTAGATCATAGGAAGCTAAGTGTAATAATTCATGTTTAATCCTGATTAGAAAAACTTTTGCAACAGCCTAATGCACACCAGTCTCATAACCTCTTTAAACATATCTATCTCATGAAAAGAATAAAATAAAATATAATATAAACCTTTCCATTGCATGGACTGAAAAACCATAAATCAATTTGGGTTCCAAAATTTAACATGAAGCAGTGAAACAATTTCTTGAGGGCTCACCTTCTATTAGCATCAAATTGCGTCATTTTCTTCTGCCTTCTTAAATATAGTTAAATTTCAAAATCCATATCATAAAATGTTTATCATTGTACATCAGTCTTAATCAAACTAAGAACTATATGGAAAGTGTTAAATTTAGTTATTTTATGCTTAGTGATATGTTAAAATTAAGTGCAATAATTTTGAATTTGAAAGTCCTAAACTATTTTAAAAAGTTCAGAATGATGGTTTAGTGTGACATCGATCCTATATAATATATTATCTTATGATAAATCTTATTTTACCCCTTATTCAAATAGGATCATGATATCTACCATTAGATTACACTAAACTAAGATTAGGAAGACAAATCTAAAATCCAATCCAACTTAAGTTAGGATTTACCGATTTAGCGCCTTAATCATTCATGTAACAACATTTTCCCATAATTGATGGAAGAATCACAGCTAGGCATTTGGAGAATATTTTTCTCACTAAAGTAAAAAATAGTAAGCATCCGTGGTTTATGGAAACTAACCATGGATCATCCTTAACCAACTAAACCAATTGAAATGGAACTAGCTTGATTTGATTACAACAAGACTAATAAACCTAGGAAACTTAGTTTTGACCATTTTTGTGTTTAGAAATTGAACCATAATAACCTAAGGAAAGCCTAGTTACAGTCTAACCAAAATTGAAGCAATCTAGTTACATGGCAATCATATGTCTTAGATTTCAACCAAATGGAACCAATTTCACTTTCACCGTGATATGGTATCATGGTGGGCTGTAAAAGCCGTGTGAACAATAATTTTCAGTTCCAGACAATCCTAGTAGACGTGCAAGGCCATCTAAGGCACTTAAAGGCCAGTTTGACTCCAAACCAAAGTGACTAAGGTAAGTTTCCTAACCTAGATTGATTCTACAAATTGAATTATATCAAAAAACGAAATCACATCCATTTGGTCCCCATTTCACTGAACTCGCTATGAACTTTTCAAAGCCTTCTCTCTTCCTTTTCAACTTGAACATCAAAGGAGACCCAGAATCCAACAACCTTGTAATCTTTTTTCATAACTTTGAAAGTTCTACCACTTAACCAAGCCATTTCTTCTAATTAACCAATGTAGGGAAGAAAGTCTTTTATCGTGCTTAGAAAAGTGAAAATATAATTGTGTGTCACAGGGTGGACCTAACCCTATTTTGTTTGGCTTTTTACTAATATGTGCTAATTCTTCAACTAATTTTCTTATACACTGCTATTAACTTTTATAATTTGTTTCCAACTTTTATATTTACATTATTAACCTTATTTAATTAATGAAAAAGGTATGTACAACACAATTTAGAGAACACTTTGTTCGTTGAGTTGCCTATCTTTTTTTGTTGACTTATTTCTTTCTTCCCTCTTATTAAAAGGCTCTTGATATATTATACTCTTTATTGGATGTTATACTACTAATTCAATGTGGGATTATGCAACTTCTACTAATTCGTGTAACTCTTAGTATCTTCTAAATATTGATGTTGGATTTTGTCAAAATATAGCAATTTTAACAATTTTTCAATGTGTAGACAACATTTCTGCACCCATAACTTGGAACTTTGCAAACTTAGGTCGGTTGGATGTATTAATTAGTGACCTCTGAGCATGAATCAAACAAATAAGTGGGCCTTTTTGGCCCCCTCAGTACAAAAATAAAATAAAATAATCAAGTATAACTTTTCAATATATGAATCCGTATACCGCAAATCATGAACCTTCTGGTTCATATCCATTCCCTGGTCTCTGCACCTGCGGGTTCCGAGTTGTGACAGTGTTATTGCGTCTATTAATTTGTTAGCTTGCAATAAAATAATAAAAGAATGAAATTCTGGTCATTACGATCACGAGGTACACAGCTCACAGCAAATTCAGCAATGGAATATATAATTTATCGTTAGGTCATATCCACACCTTTGCTAAATCGCTGCTCTATTTGACCGTTCAGTTTCAATTTCCACACTATTCAACGTACCTATCAATTAAAATCACCTAAACACAAAGTACATAGAACTTAAAAAAGAGTGGCTTTATAATAAGATGACGGCTATCCATTTTCTAAGTTACTTTTGCGGCACACTGCCGTCTCTATTCATTGCTTTCACCTAGGTTGAGCCGATTTCCAGTAGTAGTTACATTTACGATTTTAGCTTTAATCCAGTTCAATTTTGATTTTCTGTGGATATGATTTTTATATATAATCAATTATGCACTTTTATACCATTGAAATGGTTATGTTAAATGTTATCATAGTTCAGTTTTTTTAACGTAATAATAGTAAAAATAAATGACAGTAGTGTGTCTGTCAAAAAACAAAAAATGACAGCAGTGTGAAAACGCATTTAAATAAATGCTTTAGATTCATTTAAGCCAACTTTTTTTTTATTTAATTATTTATTATTTTTGTCGTAAATTTATATTCGTAACTGTGTGAAACTGGTAATCATCTTTGAAATGGTATTATTAGTCCAACACTGGCTCGAAGTTTCCAATGCCATGTGAATGAGGATAATCATAATTTTGTAGCACATGGATTTCTAGATCAGATCTTCAAAATTGACTTATATTTATATAAACTTATTTTTACGAAAATAACTAAAGCAATACTTTTGTTTCTTTAATCTTTACCTTTTTCGAAAAGATGATGGGATATTGTGTAAGAAATATTTTTTTTTTGTCGAAATGTAATAAAAAGTTCATACAATACTATCAATGCAAGGGACAACTTACATAAAATATGTTGGGGTCTTAATAGTCCTATGCAGGAATTGGCATATTTCCCTGCCTATCACCGTTCCAAGTAGAAAATAATAATGTGTAGTTTCTCATTGTTTTTATTCATGACTGCGTGATTCCAGTATTTACGTATTCATTTTTGCTCGAAATACTCTTTTTCTGCGTGTATATGTTCGGTGCATTATCATATCTCCTTGCGTTAGGAAAATGAATGCCCAAATTCAAATCTTAGTTGTACATGTTGTATATGCAAAAGTACAAAGTGTGGGCACTTTTATATATAACTTTTTTCTGTCTTGTATGGATGCTTGTCTTTGACTATGTTTGGAGCCATTCAGTGCCGTCGATTTAATGAGACCAGAAGATAGTGACTAGGGCCTACAAATAGCAAAAGGAACCTTATTTGAAAACTACAAAAAGAAGAACATTTCCTTGATACATGCGCTTGAGTAAACAGACTAATTAAGCGTTTGTTTAATAATTTTTTACCACATACGAATTTATATCATACATTTAATTACGAAAATTATCAGAATAAGTTAAAAATAATTTAATTTAGTAAACTCATTGAAATAAATAAAACAAAAACTTTATTAGAGTCAAACTATTTCATAAGTTTGAATAAGTTACTTTAACCTCTTTCAAATGCTCCCTTAATAGAATATGAATAATAATTTTTTTGCCCTTTGTACAAAGAATTACAATTCTTTAAACAAATTCATATTTGATGTCTTGTGAATCAATTATGTACCTAATAATTGACATTTTAAAATTTCAATTGATACAGTGCAAATTATATAAGGAAATAATATTTTCTTGAAGAGAAAAAGGCCTTTACCTTAGCTACAAGATTTTCCAAGTTGTGATTGTTGAAAGAAAAATATTAACAAACGTCCTCTAGGCATTAGTTAAGAAAGTCTAAATATTTTTTTTAAAAAATATTACCAATACATCATTTCTAATATAGTCTCGTTGTGGTTTTTACTAAAAATATATTTGTTAATTCCGTAATCATCATTCTTAGGAACACTTGTGAACATGACCCTAGTTTACGTTTGTTGTGAACACATATATCCGGACTCGATTGTCTTATTTTTTGGGAGGGGTGTTGTACTTGCATTGCATCAACCTAATTCTACTAGCAAGAGAGCATGAGTTTGAGAAATTTAGGACATGGATAACGTAACAGTAAATGAGGGTGGACGAAATAAGAAATTAGAAAAGTGTACTACTAACAACAATAGCCTTAGTTAATCAAACTAAGCAATTCCCAGAATCCCAGCTCCCAGCACGTTTCTGAGGAAACAATCAAAGAAAGCATTAATGGACTGAGCCGAGAAAAGCGTGAGAAAGCATCCAATCATGGCAAAATGCATGAGCCTCATCAGAACTTGTCGGCAACAACCATGCCAGCATTAAGGACTCCACAGAGATCAAATACAAAAATAATGGGCATCTCCGTATACTTTATTTGTTTAAGTGCAAGTCAAAAGCCTCCGTATCAGGCTTTATTTTCAATTTGCTACTGCCTACACCGACGTTAACTCCCTCAACACCTTACAATTATGTAGTCTAATTCCTCATTTATATATCACCCACATATCGAAGCTAATAGAAGTCACTATTATTATTTTTTTTTCTCCTTCCGAAACCTTGGAAAAGGCCCTTATTAATTCACCCTCCCCCATCTCTCTCAATTTCCGTGTGTTGACTTTATCGTTTATAACAACTTGTATTAAAATTCGTATCTTCTCTACCACAAATTTCATGAAACAACTAAATGTGCCACAACTAGAGGGAGCTACTTCTCAACAATTCACAAATTTGACGACTTAATTGTTATCCCCTTTCAACTCTCTACACTCTTCCCATTTCTAGCCAATACCCATCTCATCCTTCTTGTGACAACCAAAAGATCATCAAATCCAACTTTTCTTTTCATAACTTAGGAGATTTCATCCTTTCAAACATGGATGAAATTGAAATCCCTGCTCATTTCCTCTGCCCCATTTCCCTCCAACTCATGAGGGACCCTGTCACGGTTTGCACAGGAATCACTTATGATAGAGAGAACATAGAGAGATGGTTATTTTCATGCAAGAACAACACATGCCCCGTTACTAAGCAGTGTCTATTAAACCATGATCTCACCCCAAACCACACTCTACGGAGGTTGATCCAATCTTGGTGCACCCTCAACGCCTCTCTAGGAGTTGAACGCATTCCAACTCCAAAGTCACCAATAGACAGAACTCAGATTGTGAAACTCCTCACAGAAGCAAAAAGGTTCCCTGAGAAGCAACTCAAGTGCCTCACAAGGCTTCGATCCATTGCCTTTGAAGGCCAAAGGAACAAAACATGTTTAGAGTCTGCAGGAGTAATAGAATTCTTGGTCTCAACAATGAAGAACAACAACACACAAGAAGACTCAACTGTTCTCAGTGAAGCAGCTATTGAAGTCTTGTTCCACCTCAATCTTTCCGAGGCTCGGGTTAAAGCTCTGATTAACAACGAGGAATTTCATTTTATTGAGTCATTGTTTCATGTTTTAAGACTTGGAAACTACCAATCTAGAGCCTTTGCTACAATGCTGCTTAGATCAGCATTTGAGGTAGCTGATCCAATCCAATTGATCAGTGTCAAAACTGCACTGTTCGTGGAAATCATGCGCGTTCTGCGCGATCAGATTTCGCAGCAGGCTTCAAAGGCTGCATTGAAGCTCATTGTGGAGCTCTTTCCGTGGGGAAGAAACAGGATCAAAGGGGTTGAGGGTGGTGCTGTTTTGGTCCTCGTTGAGTTACTTCTTGGTGCCTCGGAAAGAAGAACGTGTGAACTCATTTTGATAGCTTTGGATCAGCTTTGTGGGTGTGCAGAAGGGCGTGCAGAGTTGTTGAACCATGGAGCAGGAGTGGCCATTGTGTCCAAGAAAATTCTAAGGGTCTCTCATGTGGCAAGTGACAGAGGGGTTAGAATTTTAGCCTCTATTTGTAGGTATTCCGCCAATGCTAGAGTGCTTCATGAAATGTTGCAGGTTGGGGCAGTGTCCAAGTTGTGCTTGGTGCTTCAAGTGAATTGCAGTTTAAAGACTAAGGAGAGGGCAAAGGAAATACTCCAATTGCATTCTGTGGTTTGGAAGAATTCTCCATGTATTCCTGTACCTTTGTTATCTTCCTATCCATGATCTAATTCTTTCATAATTAGTAAGTTCTTTTTGTGTACATGCAATGAAAGTGTATGGTGTTAGAGATTTTTGAATTATACAAATGAATCTTAATAATCAAGAGCGAAAATTTTTTCTTAGATCAATTTTGTTTGAACATTATACTAATCTAAACTGTAGTACTAATAATTAACTACAAGTACATTAGGTTTTATTGCACTTGCTGCTAATTATAAATTTCATATTCCATTTATCTTAACAACATAAAGTGTGTAAAGAGTTCAAATTGGGGGAGTTAGACTTGTGTAATTGCCCACCCCAAACTTATCCTATACATAATATGTGTAATAGCCATAATATTTTACTTTTACACTCATTTCTTATAATTGTTGAAATATAATTAATTATTATAATAATTAAGTAATAAAATTAAAATCACATATTATGTTAAAGTAAAATACTATTTTGAACAAATTTATATCTATAAAAATTGTACAAACTGGACATGTAATATTCTATTTAATTTTTGAAATGATAATGCTTTGGACTAAGTTTATGCACAATTCATTTGATATCTTACAAGTTCCAACACAATTAAAGATGCTTGACAAAACAAACATTAATACCAACATTATTATAAATTATAATTATAATACACACTAAAACAATGTATAATAATGTACAATAACCTAAAGAAGCCTTGGGCTTTGGCTCAAATCTAACATTTACACATAAATATACTACATACCAAAGTCACTATCAAACATACACGTTTAATACCTTTTGTCATTATGTAAGATAACACTTTTTTTTACATAGGATATTACTCATAAGTGTCGAAGTATCTGTATAATTATCCCACTCATTACCGATGTAATTTGGTTTCCAAAAGGTCTAAGCTAGAACCATCCAAATCAATAAAACCACATTTTTCTTCTTATCTCTCTACCTTTTCCATGACATTATATATTATATTTATAATTTTCTGCCTATACCTTTTCTTTTTCTCTCTATCTCTCTCCTCCCTTCACCCCAAAATGGGGTGGATGAACATTTATATTTTTTATAAGATAAAAGATATCTCTTAATCATCTCAAACCACCATTCATCTATCTTTATGCATGCATGTGCACACACACGAGTACGTACATGCACATGCATGTACATATAATTTTATTTACAGTCCATTCATTTTAAATTAAACATAATTGTAATCATATTTAAATTATTTATCTAAATCTAAATATATAATTTATACATTTAAAAATAATTATTTATTATAATTATATAAAAAAAAATTATCTTGTGCAATGCAGAAACTAAAATAGTAACACGAATATCACTCTCTCAACAAGTGGCTTCGTGTTGAAAGGAGAAAAGTCTTATGTCATCTCAGTACCTTTCTAGGTGGAATGGTTGTATATGGGGTCACATTCTCTCCATAACTAACTCATTCACACACACAAAAATTATCTTGTCTCAACAATGATTACAACTTTGACTAGTTGGAATTCAGGGGAAAATAGTTTTGGTGGTTGGCTATCTCGTTGGTGAACATCAATCTAGACAACATAAACAAACATGTTTTGTATCAAGTCAGCTCGGGGGATGGATTCAATGTGTCAATGATGGTGGTTCCCATTGCAGTTGTTGTCACGAACGCCAATGAAAACCACCATCACCGACACATTGAATTCGTTCTCCAAGCTGACTTGATACAAAGCACATTGTCCATTTCTAGATTGATCTTCACCAATGTGGCCAACGACAACACTCCCTTTCCATTGCATTCACCTTGTCATAGCCGCAGTCATCAGTGGCACAAGAGAATGTTTTTGTGGCTGAGTTGGTGGTGCAAAAGGTGTGGCCCCATATACAAACTTTTCACCTGACAAGTACGAAGATGATGTAAGACTCTCATCCTCTCAACATGAAGCCACTTGTTGAGAAAGTGGCATTCACATCTGATAAGGACATTGAAGCTCAAGGACCAACACAAGGACTAGGAGGACCTATAACCAAAGCTAGAGCCAAAAAGACAAAGGAGACCTTACAACAACTGGTAGCAATAATTCTTGAAGTTGTACTTGCGGTGAAGGACATTGAACCAAAATTATTTCAATGCATGATTATTATTAAAGACCCATAAGCTAGAGGGAGGGTGTTGTTGCTGACTTTCTTCTTTTTAGAACTAAATAAAGTTGTATCTCTTTTTTTTCCTTTTATTTATTTTAGTGACTAATGTCTTTTCATGTACACCACTAGAAATTAAAGCCTTGCCTTCATAATTGTAGTTAATGGTGCATTTATAATAATTAAAGGTTGTTTGCCTATACGTACATGAAATTACAATGGAATGAGGAGACTTGAATTTTCAGACAAATACTTATGTATTGTGAGAGTATTCTCTATGTTCTGGGCTAAACCCGTTCAGACTTATCAGTGGTTTTCCATCACCCTTGTAGCATCTTTCTTTGGCTTATCTTCCATTGCTGGAAGTAACGCTTTCTAACCTAAGCAACTGTTAGTTGCTATTCACGACTTAGTTTTGTATTGAATATTTGCACAAAATTAGCGTCTTACCTCCAATTTATGGTTCTTTTTTGTAGGAATTATACATATTTTCATGTTTAGTGTGATTTTATATATTAGATACTCTCATTTTGTGAATTAATGTTGAAATCACTTCAGTTTCAGGCCAAAAGAAGAAAAGGTTCAATTAGCTGATGTCTCGCTGAGCGAGACAGATCCGCTTAGCGAGTGACATCCGCTAAGCAAGGCATACAGCTCGCTTAGCGGGTTGGGAAACCCTAGAAGAGGATTAGTCAGAGATGTGCTCACCCAACACGTCGCCAGCTTGCCCAGCGAGTATACTGTTTCTTCTCGCGCCCAGCTTGCTAAGCCAAAATTCACTTACTCTCGCTTAGCGAGCCTTTAGAAGCTGAAATGTCTAGGAAACCTTTAAAACATTGAAGTTGGCGTAAACTTAAAGAGAGTCGAAAAAAAGAGCACAAGGAGAAGCTGAAGCGACATAAATGGAGTTGCTAAGAGAGCTTAGGTTAGAGGAGTGAATTTAAGGTTTTAGAGGGTGAAGGAGACATCATCAACCATTCTTTGCCATTTTCTTTCACTAAACTCTATTCCTTCCATGTATTGAGAGCATATTTCTTGTAATGGAAGGTTAAGCCTCTTGGTTAGGAAGTTCTGCTGAACCCTTGATGTAATATTCTTTCACTATCTATTTAATGTTATTTTTATGTGTTCATTGCTTCTATCTATGCTTATTTTTACATGCTTGTGGCTTGATCACCCATTTGTATGTATAGTTAGGATTTTTAGCATTGGGAAATGCTTTAAAGCCTTAGAACTTGATAAAGCAAGCTAGAAATCTGTATGTCTAAGAATGGAGTGCAGAGATCTAGTTCATATTATGTTGTAGACTTAATGCAACTCTTTTAGGCTAAGTTTGTTGAAGAATCAAGGATGAAGTTTAAAGAGAGTTAGGCTCATTCACTAGAGGGATCTTGGTTTGAGTAATTTCTCAACATAAGAACATTAGGATAATGTTAAATAGAGAAAAATAATGCACGAGGCACAAGTTTGATCCCTATTTGGACCATTAATTATAAATTAAATTATAAAATATATTTGAAAAAAAATAAAAATAAAATCCTATAGATCACGTACGGATTGAGAATCCGTAGGCTCAATACGGATTGACAATCCGTATGCACCTACAGATTAACAATTCATAAAAAAAAAACTCATATGAATCACTGATCCGTATGAGGCATACAGATCTCCGTATGCTCATACGGATTGTCTCATATGGATCAGCGATCCATGAAAAAGTGAAGAGCATTTTCGTCCTTTTACTATTTTTCTGGGTGTCCTAGCAAAAATGCTGGGTGCGCCTAGAAAATCCCTTCATTTTTTCTATTGTTATTTGTTTGAGATGGCCGAAAGTCCATATTGTAAGATATAAGATTTGATTAAAGCCCATAGCTTGATTGGTAGATTATTAGGCCCCAAGTTATTTGCATTGGTTAAGTGTTGCACATTTGGGTCGAAACATTGACCCATTCAAGGTTAGTGCCGTCTCGTTATATATAAAAGAATTTTATATATATAAAAGAATTTTAAAAAGTATTTACGCGTCATAACAAATGTTTCAAGAATTTTTTTTTAAAAACATGTTTTATCTAACTTTTGTTTTCAAAATAAAGAGACATAAAAAAAAACTGAATCAAACATTACTTATAGTTATATATCCATAGAAAAACTCAACTGTAATAATAGTTTCATAATGTTTCACTCCAAATTTGTGGTAGATAGGTGTTGAAAAAGGAAGAATAGAAAAATAAAAAAATATAAGGACTGATATAATAATAAAAAATTACAACTTCTTAAATATGGTTTTGTAAGAAGTAATGAAATATTTATAGATTTCACTCTCTTACAACTCATTTTTATCTTATTTTTCTCTTATTCTCTTTCTATTTTTTTCCACCACATATCATGCTTATAGTTTTTTTCTTTATTTTCTCTCTCCAGTCTCCTCCCTCCGCCCAATCACTTTAAAATAGGATGCATATGTTTAAGTCTTTAGTAAGAATGACAATGCAATCAGAAAAAATTTAAGATGGGACGACTCATCATCTGCTGCAATCAAACGTTAACTTTGACTAGGAAAAGGTAATGGTACAATATACAATTCCATTTTATGGGGTCGAAAAGTATAGAAAGGGATATCACCATTTATTGTAAACTTGACTGGTAGTGAGAATAATTGATACGTGAGAGTCGAGACATTTCCTTAAAGTAGAATATTATTACATAGCTGTATGCTAGTCATTTTGTAAATGTGGCAAGCTTTTTGGCTTCTGAAAATCCAAGCAAAAACTTTTGAAATTTTATTTATAAAATATTTATATGTAACCTTTTTTTATAGATAAAACAGACAGATACAAAGAGAAAAAAATATAAAATAAAATAAATGATAGGATAAAAATAAAAATATTAAAATTATTCTATAGATTTATTTTATGAAATAACATGTCATACTCATCTTCAATATATATTTGGATCATTAATTTAATGTCAAACTATTATACTACTACCATGATTTTTTTTAGGAAACTACTAGTGTGTTTGATTCCGTGTTTTAAATATAATTAATTTTTCACATCTCTAATGTAATTTTCAAAAGTTAATAATTATAACTTTCAGATTTCTTTAATGTGATTATTTTAATTTCAACGATTTTTCAAACACTCTATACATAAAACAAAACAACAATTTGTTTGCAATACGTGGATTGACTATTAAAATTCTGATCCATGGTAAGAGGTATCATGCATACATAGACTTGAAAAATGAATTAAGAAAATATAGGCCTAAATAAATAATTAGCCGAAGAACCCTTTTTATTCTATTTTCAAGAAAAAAAATAGAAGCTATGTGAAAAAATATTGAATGAAGCTTCCAATGATAATATATAAAATAATGGATATTTAACTTAGGCATAGGAGGAATTAATTAATATATAGTGGTTCTTAATGTTTGCTGCAAATGCAATACCAACTGCAGATGAACGTACTACGCACCACGGATGACAGATAAGACTTGCTAAGTCAACTATAGAAAGATTCAACTGGATTAGTTGTATAATTTGTAAACTTATTTTGGCCTTGAGACTATGAATCTGTCTATAAAGTATGAGGCTGAGAATGGCCCTCGATCGAGAATAAAGGAGCAATTAAATTTGATTCAGATATCTATTGCGTGTCTAGTTATGATGTTTTACTCTCAAATGAATGAATCTTCTTTCGACCATTTTTCTTATACAACTTATTGTTTTATTCCGTTAAGTGACCTTAAAGAAAATCAATTTATTGTTTTATTTATTTTCTTTTATTAACTTTGTGTTTCTCTCGCTTATATTTTTCTTGACTTGTTTTCTTAATCCTTCAATTTTTTTAAAAAAGTTATAGTTATTTTCATTATTTTTAATTAAATTTTACAAATAACAAAAAGAAATTTTTGATAAGAAATAATATATAAACACTTGCATATATATATTATATTTTATATGTTTCATTCACACTTATTATTTTTCTTTATCGGCACATTTAATTTCACATCTTATACTTTATGCGGGTAAATTTAAAGTAACAAACAGTTACCGATACAGAAGCGAGACTTTTCGATAGTGCGTTTGGATGACTATTAAAATCAATTAAAAATAATTGTTTACTACTTTGGCTTTAACGTGAAATTATAATTAATTATAAGAAAACTAAATATAATTCAAACACACTATAAAAATGATTGTAAAAGACACTTTTTACACTACTTTTCAGAAAGTAACAACTTTTTATATCAACTGATTTTGCATCGTGCACAACCGATTTAAAATGTAAATAAAATATATCTTAATTCTTTTTGTACTAATTAATGGTTGTAGGTTAAAGGGCCGGGCTTGGACTATCAGCTCACTTTTTATTTTAAATTATTACTTCGCATCTACATACATCAATAATTTGTTATATTATATATATATATATATATATATATATATATATATATATATATATTTGATATTTAATATATTTATAATTACTTGACAAAATTCAATACAAATGGGTTAGACCCCTGAAACATACTCAGTGCATTGATATTTAATATATACATATACTATTTGTTTAGCCCAAAGATCTAGTATAAATCAATTTTTGAGTTTGGTCAATCTAGCTTAAGTTAAAATCAAACTTCATTTTCAGAATCTAACATACACATCCGGCCATTTGCCTTAGCCTATTGGATTTAACCCATTTTTTAACCCCCGTGCATGCTCTTAATGCTGATCGGAAAGAATTACAGGAGAAGGACATAACAAATTTACACCCAGAAGAACCACTAGAAAATAAGAAGTTAAGTAAAGCACGTGAAAAATTTCAGTGCATTGCTCAATATTAAAGTAAGATTTCGCTTTTGGCTTTCAAACAATTCATGCTGCGAAGTTAATCTCTAGCCACCGCCATTTTTGTCATAGATGTCGGCTGCTGATAGTCTGATACTCAATCAAGTGCGGGCTCATGTTACATCAAAGCCAACTATAGTACACGACACACGCAGGAGAAATATTTGTTTTGCAACCAATATTTAACATATATTGTAATTTTTTTAAAATTTAATTATAAAAAATTAATAACATTCATTACGTATGATCAGTTAGAATCATGACAGCAGTCTCAAGTATATAATAATTTCTCCATACATACAGGCAAAGAAAAGTTTAATTAATTCTTTCTCCAAATTGTACACTTTGATTTGATACAGACAATAGATTGTAATAAAGGCTGAAAAAATGAAGGGTGAAAAAAGAACCCAGGAATTTCTTTTAGAACAAAAAATAGAATTGGAGCTTCTATTAGTATCAATCACCTATGGAATCTGGTTAACAAATACACTTGAATACATGGAGAATTGTTCCATGTTTTTGAGTGCAACCTAAGTACCCCTCTTGCTTTTTCCTTCAAATAGGAAGCACAATCTGCTTGCAACACCATGCAAAGCTTTGACACAGCACCAACCCTCAGCATCTCTTGCACGACCTCATTGGAGGCCGAGAACTTCGAAACCAAGGAAAATATATGAAGAGCTCGATCATCAGTGGTTGGTGAAACCCTAAGGATCCTCTTTGAAACCACAGCAATGCCTGCAGCATGTTGCAGAAACTGTTCTCTCCCATCAGCACAAGAACAAAGATGAGCCAAGAGAATAAATATGAGTTCTGTCATATTCTTTTCTGGTTTTTCAAGTGCAAGTTCAATGAGTTCCACCACTGCACCTGCTTCAACTATCTTCATTCTGTTTCTCCCCAAAGGACAGGTTTCTATAAGCACGTGCAATGCAGATTTAACAGCTTGCTGAGTGAGTTCTCTATTTTTCATCACACTCACAACAACTTTAAAGAATTCAAGCTTCAAGTTCCCTAAAGGGGTTGAATCTTTGGCTTCAATTGTCAATTTCAATATTGGCATTGCTTCGTTTATTACCTTAACGTTGTTCTTGGTTTGAAGCTGCAAAACCCAAGTCAAAGAGTTGAGAAAGTCAAAGTTCTCACCCACCATGCGCTTCATGTTGTCGTTGTCGACCATATTATTAGCACTACTCCAAAGCAAACCAAGAATTCTCAGAGCCTCTTCAACGCACGAGGTCGTTTTGTTACCTTGGATAAAACTCTTTGTGATCACGTGCACCATAGCTTCTGCTACACCCGCAGAAGCCATGCACCTTCTGTTCCTCCCGTTCTCTATTGCAAGATCGTGCAACTTCTCCAATGCCCTTTGAAAACGGGAAGATACTTCGAGATCCTTCACGAGTTTCTCAACGTTGGCGATGCTAAGAGGGGATTTTGGGGTTGGAATTTGGTCTACGCCATTGGCTTCGTTTGCTGAGCACCACGCTTGGATTAGCCTCCGAAGCGTGTGGTTTGGGGTTAAGAACTCTGTGCTTCGTGGCAATCGTTGCTTTGTGATTGGACACGTGCAATCTTTCGCTTTTAGCAACCATTGTTCGATGCTTTCTCTGTCGTATGTTATCCCTGTAACGGTTGTCACAGGGTCCTTCATGATCTGAAGCGAAATAGGACAAAGAAAAAATTGAGGAGTTTCAATTTCTGTCATTATATCAGATTCATACAGCATAAGAAATGCGGGTGTGGTTTTTCTGATATAGAGATGTTAGAAGATAGAAAATGATTTGATTTCTTAATTTGGTAAGAGAAATCGGCTCTATTAAATATATAGTTCCAAAAGATGATTAATATAATAAGTATTGTTGTGTATGCGTTGGCGATAGAGTACTAGAAGACATTTTTTTTTTTATGAATGCGTTATAAAGTTATAGATGTTTATTTATATATATGTGCTTGGTGTGTGTTTAATTTTCCTTGTTTTTACTAGTCTAGATGCTTGAAAATTTTCAATGGTGAGTTGGGTGGTCAAACCTAGCAGCAACCGTTTGAAATACTACTACAAAATTATGGTGTTTGAATTTTAGACGCATGAACTTTCTGGGTCTTATAATTAAGTTGGTGTCCACTTGTTCACGTCGGCGGCTAATATATACTGCAGCTTGATGAGTTGATTTTGGATAGTGACATAATTTTCAAACCACGAAGAAATCTAGAGAAAAAGAGAAAAAGGACAAAAACAAAATAAGTTTCAAACTCGGTGATGCTCACGTAGGGGAGTGTATACAATGAATGAAAGAATGGGCAACATTTTATAAAAATTTTATGGTATTTTACTTCATTCTATGTATTGATTTCATTTGGAACCCAACTTACAGAGTGAGCTATAAGGCCGGCTTGCAGCTATAAATTAGTGCGTGGAACTTTCAAACATGTATAGGATCGAGTTTGAATTCAACCTTACGTTGGCACGATTGTTTGGCTTAAAAATTTAATTATTTTTTATTTATTCTTTAAAATATTAATATAATTTATCATTGGGTATATATCCCATTATAAATGTAAATATTATACTTATAATTTTTTTAGAATTTTATCTTTGAATATATGATATTTTTCTGGAGTTTACGACTCTTTAATTTTTTTTCATGTTTATACATTAAATATAAATACTATAATTACAATTATTTAAGAATTTTATCTTTGAATTTTTTTTCATTTATATATGAAATATAAAATGCTATAACTTTAATTTTCTTATAATTCTATCTTTGAATATATGATTTTTTTGGAATTAATGAATATTTGATTATTTCATTTTTATATATTAGTAAATATAAAATATTATAATTATAATTATTTTAGGATTTTATCTTTGAATATATGGGACTCTTTATTTTTTTCATTTTTATATTTTATATTTGTTCGTGGTAACCATTCATGACGCCCATTAAGGACAATATAAGGTCGTGGAGGTCGGTTATTTCCAATTCAATCTCTTGTGAGGTCAGTATAGTATAATATTAATTTAATTAACATATAATAATGTATTTTTAGTCCTTCACAAATCTTATTTTCTTAGGGACTTGGGGAAATAAACAATTTTTTATTTAACTAAAAATATACGAGACTCAATTTTTTGAGTTTAAATAAAATGTTAATATATAAGATATAATTGTATTAACATTATTAAATAATAAAACAATTATTTGTTAATAATTATGTATTTTATTTTACTAGCAGGTAAGGATCGATTAAAGTAGAATGAGTAGGGTTATATTTTATAAGACTAGAATATGACCTGTTTCCTAAATTTAAGGCTTGAACCCAACTTATTTATTTGATTTATACCTTCTTGTTATATCTGTCTGTGACATTTGTAAAAGCTTGACATTTAAAAGTATAATTTGAATTAAGGATTTTTTTTGTCGAGATATTAAAGCCTTTTAAATAGGTAAAAAAAATCTACACTTAAATTATATAATTAGTAGGACTAATGAGAAACTAGAATTTGGGATGAGAATCAATAGCCACAATCACCTTGCTGCTTGTCTTGCCTTAATTAGAATCACACTAAGAAAATTTTCCTTTCAATTCATCTGCCGTGCACTTTAGACTTCAATTGTTTTACTGAATAGACAGCAGTAGCTAAACCTCAGAAATCATTTTTTTTTTCTTCATATAAAGACTAAGTTAAACATTAATACCACCTAAACAGAATAAATCTACAGTTTAACGTAGAAAGTAAATAAACTTTTAATTGTTTATTAATAGAAGGGCTTTTTTGGGAATAAGTGGATAAAACCGAAAAAGAAGTCAAAATTTGCCGTTTCAATCTCCAAGACCGGGCTTACTCAAAGGCCCAAAGTGCTTCAAAGCCCATCAACAAAAATGTTAGACTAACTGTTGCCCTGATGGATGGCCATAATAGCCACCTGGTCCAGCACTTACGAACCTACACAAATTAACCCAATTTTCCACGATGATTGAGGTATATGCTCCATTCTTTGTCATCTTTTATTTCAGTCCATTTCTTCTCACTCATTTCCATTAACATATAATCCCTTTTACTTTTGACATTGATTTTATTTTGCAACACATAACTTAGATAGATTATGATACAGTAAGTATATAACTAAGATCAAAATCAAGCCTTTAACACGATTAGAGTCTTTATTTAGACCCGAAACTTCTCCAAGCATCTGTGCCAAGTGTGATAATCAGTACATCAGAATGTTCCGAAACTATAAACCGCAATGTTTTACTATCTTGTTCTGAATGGTGACTAGTTTTGGGCAATTCTATGTAGTCACCACTAAAAATATTAAATAAGTGCATCAGATATACATACTAGCTAATTAGCCATTGCAGGAACCGACCTCTTGGTACTCTTGCATGTTAGACATGAATGAAGGAACGATTTTAAGGACCTTGCTGTTGTAATTATTAGACCCCTCTTCAGAGCTTATGTAACACAGATTCTTTACTATTGGAGAATCGCAGTGAAGGATGAAGCTTGGATTTCTCTGGTTTGCTCTAGCACTAAATTTAATTAAAAATCCAGAGAAATCCAAGTGCGTATGTAAATTAAGCTTGGGTTGTATTGGCTCGGGATCCACTTCTCCCCAACATCTCGAAGTTATTTTTTTATAAAAAAAAATCAATAATTAAAATAAATTTATACCATAATTTAAATTAATAATTACAAATTCAAAATATAATTTATTTATTTCAAGTATTTATATGTTGGAAATTTTAATTATAATGTAATTCATATATTAAAAATATTTACTTAATTATAAATTTTAATTCTATAAAAATAAATATTTATCTTATATACGAGGGGATTAAATATTTAAGAAATTTTCATTAATATAAATTTTATATTCGCTTATATAGTATTTAATTTTTTCATTTTTATTCAACAATATCACACATGCAAATTAGTAAAAGAAAATGATGATATGAAAAACTAAAGGAATGTTAAATAAATAATGCATATAAAGATAGAGGGTAAGACAGTGAGAACAGAAACTCAACAAGTACATCATACAGCTATTTCTGTGAGCAGTGGGACCTAGCTGCATGGAGCCCGCTTCGTTCTTGTGTGATGTCGGGATTGAGTATCAGATCCAAAGTCTTTCCTTTTCTTCTCAGTACATTACTGTCTGCTGTGGCATGGTCTATATATCATATAAAAAGCAAGGGGTGCCCACAAGCAGGGTGCTGGCTCCGTTCTCATACCCCACTTGTAGGAGAAATTATTACATAATTTAGGAGTATATATGTGATTCTGACTAATCTCTGTATAACACATTATTAACTCGTTTTTATAAATTAGAAAATATGTAATAATAACGAGTTGCACAATGATTAGTGAAACAAATGGGGTTCCCAGGACATATAATAATTTATCCATCGTTAGCTTATAACATGATCTACAAGTTTCATAGAGCATTACAAGAGGTTCGGACTAGCGAGGTAGCAGTGCGGATTTTATAAAATAAAATGGAATTGGCCAATTAACAAGTTTACTTTCTTGCTTTTCATTATTGCAGAAAGAATGGGAACAAAAGTAGTAGGGCTTCTAGACATTTTCATTGCTTGGGCATATATATAGTGACGTGTATCAGGTAGCTAGCCCAAAAGACAAGATAACAAAACGTTTCTACTTATTGTTTCATGCATTGCCCAAAAGACTAGTTTTATAAAATTTATGATCATACGTTAAACTCTAAGGAAGAGGAGTTTAGAAAGGAAAAGACAGAGAAGTTATACATCTTATCTGTTTGCCTTTGACCTTCCATTCAGAAGGATAAATCTAATTTAACCAAAGAACTGCTTTCAGGTCCGATTAATTACTTTTGCATACCTGAAATGTAGTGGTAGTGTGTCTAAAGAAAAATAGTTGAGAAATTATAATTATATATAGTACATTAACTTGGTATGATGATAATGGAAAAGAAGAGATCATCGAGAAATATGAAATAAAATGAGTAATAATATAATGAAGAAAAATAGAAGAAAAAAATGTAAAAATAATATATATCTTATACTAAAGTTGACTCAAATTCTCATACTCTATTTTATGAAAGCGTCCAAATAGTACGCATATCCGTATATTCCATCTCATGCATGTTTCCCACTATTAATTCCACCTTCACCCACTAGTGTGTACACAGAAGGAAAATGATCATGAAACGAAAAATACATGCAGGAATAACTAATTTTACAAAGCAATGCTTCTTCTTCTATACCCAAATAATAACTCTGGTGCACAAATATATATAACATCAAATCAAAAGAAATCTTTCAAATCCATCTACGTACCTGGCTACATCCAATACCATATACAATATATATACCCCATCCCCAACTTTATGAATCCTATAATTAATATTAAGCTAACTTAAATCTCTGCAAGTATAGTTCTATATGCTACTATTCAATGTTTACAGGGAGCTAGCATCCCCTCCCATGCCAGGAATTCCAGTATACCAGAATCACGGTACAATATTTCATAATTAGTGACTGCATGCATGTGTATATATATGTAAATGAAAATAACATAAACCCTCTCCTTTTCTTTTCTTGGTGCTGCTAGCGAAGTTAATTAGCCAAGTCTAGAGAAACACTCATCAGAACTCTAAGATTTCTCTCATAAATTATCCAATATTGTTTTAGCTAGCTAGCTAGCCATCAGTTCTTACTTCCTAGGCCACGAAATCTGGTAATAACTGATGAGCAACAAACCTCTTTCTGTTTTGAATATCAATGCTCTCATAAGTGGTTCCTGAGTGAGAAGAAGGTGGAGCAGTGTTGATAGTACAAAACTCATTTCCATTTGTTCCCATTTCAAGTCTCCTTCCCAGGTGTATATTCTGTGAGAGGAACCCATGTTGTTGAGTTCCTGACATAGAAAGGTTCTCATTGTGGGGAAGTCCAAGTGTGAGAGAAACACCGTTTCCATGGAACCTTGAAGCTAGTTGCTCAGTAGTGACATTAAATCTGCTTCCAATGTCTTCCATGGTGAATGCTCCAAACCCCCCACCATGGTTTGGATTGCTAGTCATCAAAGGGTACCCATCTTTTTGTTGGTGATGCCTTTCAATACCAAACTTTGTGTTGGCATCTCTATTATTTCCATGGTCACCACTATGCTTCATTTCCATGTCCACTGAAAGGATACTACTTGGGGAGTTTTGCATTTCAGAACTTCTTGGTTTGTTTGGACTCCTAATTTGCATGTCAGATGATCCTGCAAGATGGAAACCAGAGTGGGATTGAAGGGACCCTCCCATTGGAGACATTGAAGAGCTTGTTGAGATCTCGGTTGGGGAAGTATTTTGGTTGTTGAAGCTTTCATGTTTTGATTGGAGATGATCGAGTGCAACATTTGCTGTTGAAGCCAACTCCTTGCTCGATTCTTTTGATTTGGTGTTTTCTGAGCCATTACCTTGTTCATGCTCCTTGATTTCTTCCAAGTACATTTCTTCAACCATTGGCTTCCAAAGCCGAACTCGGGCATTGATAAACCAGTTTGACACCTGCATTAGAAAGAGTAGTATCAGAAACCTCTCACATTGCTAGCTAGCTACAACTGTTGTTATTAGTTCATGTTACCGAACCACTTTAATGTGTAAATTAGCATGGGGAGAGGAGGACTGCAAAATTTTGTTCCTTTGATTTTGTGATGTATTTTTGAAATGTTTATAAATCAAAAAGATTAAAAAAAAACAAGTGAAAAAAAATTGTATGTCATGGGAAAAATATATCAACTTTTACCCCATTTTGAAGTGAAAGAAGAGAGTGATAGGAAAAAAAAAAAAGAAAAAAATGTAATAGAAAAAGTGATAAATAATGTGATAAGAAGTAAAAAAAATAATGTGAAAAGAGATGAAGTGAAATTAAACTTATGTTTATAATATTTGATATGATAATTCGTAAATACCACACTTCAATTTACAACAAGAGTTTCAAATGCGGAATTTCCAAAGATGAGTATAACTCCATTCTTTGGTTTAGTTAACTTAGAGAAAGAGAAAGAATGAAAAAGATATAAATATGATAATAAGAGAGTAAACATCGTAATAGGTGAATGTTAATAAAGTACTTGATATATAAGAATATTTATATAACAACGCTATTAAAAAAAGAAAAAGTTTTTTTATCAGCTCTCTTAAAAGCTTTTAAAGAAAAAGTAATTATTTCTTAAAAATTAATTTACATCAAGCATGCATGTATTAATTATTTCTCAAATTTTAATTTGCATTTTCCTTAAGGCATATATGGTTTGATGAAAACATACCTGGCTCCTAGCAAGTCCAGTTTGTTTAGCAAGCATAACTTTATCGGAGTCCTTTGGATAACTGCATGCCACAATAAGTAATAAGTGGATGGTAATTAAGTATACATAATATCTAAAATTAAAGAAAGTAATTAAACGAAACACAAAGTTAATTGTCCATAGAAATATGTTACATACGGGTGAAGGAAATGCTCAAAAAGCCAAGCCCGAAGAATGGAAACAGCTCGTTCAGGCAAGCCTCTTTGGGGCCTCCATGCATTGGGTTGAATCATTCCTAGCTGCTGAAGTGCCCTTTGTTGCCTGAGATGGTGGTCAACAAACCTAAGCCTCGACCCTTCTACTTTAACTCCTAAACAATCATCTTCACCCAATGTCTTGCTCGTGGCTTTGATTTGTGCAGAGATTGCATCTTTAAGGCACCTGAATTGCTTTGAGATAGTCTTTAGGGCAAGGGCAGTGTAAGATTTTGCCGCCCCATAACCTGCTGCCTGCTCAAATGACGATACCACAATTTGCATTTGGTGGTGATATTGTCTGTACCTTTGTTCTACCTGCAATTAAAAGAAAATTAATTAGAATCTCACATACACACACATATATATGATCATATGTAGATAATAAATGTAATTAAATTGTATCTAAGCTAATTAAAAGTTAGACTGGACTTTAAGATGAATCATGAAAAGAGACAAACTTAGTAAGAAAATTGGACCATTATTATTAGAGTTTATACTTTTAACTCTCCCACTTCATCAATCTGAATGAATGCTGAAACTGACCCAACTGGGTCCGAACTCACATTATTCTCTGACAGTACTCAACAGACCAAATTACTTTTCCTGCCAAGTTTACTTTCTTTTCCTCTACACATAATTTCAGGACACAAGATATAACTGAAAACGAGAGACAGCAGCATCACACTTTCAATTTCACTGACACTTGCCAGTGTCACATTCTTGATATTGCCCCCTCCAAAAGCTGAATATCGTACATAATTTTCCAATTACTGAATCATATCATCACCAGCACAGACTGAATAACTGACCAAACCAAACAAAATGGCACCACTCTTAACCGATTACTTAAGTATAGTACTATCACAAGATCAATCAAACATATATATACACACACACACCCACACACAACACAATATTGCATGACACATCCAAAATTCACTATGCATATAATAAGTAATTATTATTATTACCTCATCGAGCATGGTCACAAGCTTGGACTTCTTCATCTGAAGCTCTTGCCTCTGAGCGGTGCTGAGTTCAACCACTTGTTTCCCTGCACTGTTTTCTCCTCCACCACTTGAACCATCTCCACCATCACCAGCAGCACCAGAATTAGTTGATTCCCTATTCGCTTTCACCTTCTCTGAGAATTTCTCCTCTTTGTAGATTCCTTTTCCCACGTTCACAACTTCATCCAGAAGCTCCTGTGCAGCTTTCAAGTACTTTGACCCCATAATAACACCTGAAACTCCGATCGACGCCGACATCGGCGAGTTCCCAATTCCGGCAACGTGGCCCTGTCCGGCCACGTCAAGCTCGCCGGAAACTGATCTAAAATTTGTTTGCTGTGATGAAAGACTGAGAGACAAACCCTGCTGACTCGGCCGCCGGAAACCGCCTCCACCGGAGCTGCTAGACGGCGTTCCCGGCTGATCAACCACCGGACCCCAGAGGTTATAGTGAAGGCGAGGGGCGGCGGTGGAGGCAGTGCCTGCCCCGCCGGAGAAGCCGTGGAAGGCGGCGATGTTTTCGCCGATCAACGACGGTCGGGAGTGGTCATCGGAATTGCCGGATCCGATGATGCTTGTGACGCCGTGAATCACGTGGTGATGTTGTTGGTTTGGTGACACTGGCGGCGCGTGTGGGATATTCGCGAGGTTGGGTGCGTTGGGATTGACGAGGAGCGTTGTTGGGTGGTGCGGCGCGTCAGCGTAGGGTACGTAAGTTGGGTTCATAAGGTAAAGCGTTTGCAAGCCGCCATCTGCAGAAGGTTGAATTTCCGAAGTGCTTCCATTAAAGTACGTCGCCATGTTGCGTTCTTCTTCAATTCTATGATTGTATCTCTCTCAGTGACACTGTACAAAACAACAACAACTTTCTATTATTAGCCTTTCATTTCAATTCATCATCCTTTTCTAGGATCTATATAGTATTCTATTAGCCCATTATGCATGCATATGGTTCAGTTATGTTGGATTAACACACACGCTTCTTCCACCAATGTTGGGGGGTTTAATTAAATTCCTTGCTTGTTTGTCACAGATCCTGAAAAATAATGAAAATTAAACAGCCTCGGCTGCTGCTGCTGTGTCAGTGAATCCTAGTAAGTTATAAGTACCTTAAAATTCACAAATCAATCTGGACAAGTACTTAACAATTCAGCATCATATCACTCATGGATTGAGGTATGAAAAGGAAGTTGTATCCGGAATATGATTGTTTATGAAAAAGTGATAGATAGATGATGGATGTGAAAATGAACAGAAAATAAAATTAAAAAAAAAATAATATAAAAATGGAAACAGATGCCGAGAGAGAGGATTCACAATTCACATCAATATGTGCAGAAATTAACGAGTTGGGTGTGTGTGTGTCCGTACCATTTTGCTGAATTAATAAATGGATAGAGGGAGCTATAAACTTGAGGAAGCTGAGAAGGAAGGTAGAAAGGTGCTGTCTAGATAGACAAAGTGTCCATCATCGCGGGGCAGGGGATGCAAGTAAATTAAAGCTTCTCTCCCTTTTGCTTTCAGATGGATTTATATTGGGTTGGGACTTCACTTGGGAGAGTTTCATGAGTAGTACTCTCTGCAACTTTGTTGTCTTCTCCAAACGAAAATTCTATATAAATTTATAATATTTAAAAATAGGAAGATATGAGTGATCAGTGGTGACTGCTGAGATTGTGGTCCTATGTATTTTGGGTAATGATGTTGATTAATTAATTAATTAATATCCCATTGTAATTGCTTTTAATTTATCAACAATAATTGACAGTTCAAAAGTAATTTTCTTGTGTTCTACACGCTCAGATCTAGCGTTTGCGCTAACTATATGCGTCTTATCCTCAACACTTTTTTGAGTTTCCCTGTTTTCTCTTTCCTTCAGAGTGTGTTTGATACACATAAAAAATGATATAGTATTAGAACTCGGGCATAAAAGCAAAACTCGGGCACGTATTTGTTTGATTAAAACAAACCAAGCACTCCTTCACCTCCAAACACGAACTTAATTTTAAAAAAGGAAATTTAATTAAGTTGTCACGATTACGTACTCCTTGTCAAAACTCTACAAAAAGATCAGGACACAATTATAAACCAGAAGTGAAAGAGATTTAAATAATAAAAAAATGTTTGATTAACACCTTAAAATCTATTTGACACAGAAAAAAATATATAAATATAATGAATTTTATTATATAATAGGAAGAGACATTTTGATGGCATACTTAAAATAAATAAATAATGATTCGTGTATTATTACTCAATAAATAAAAAGAAATATAAAGACAAAGGATTAATCTTAATCTTGATGGAAATTTTGCCTTTGATTATATATTCAGAACTTCATAATAATTAGACCTGTCAACAGTTTAATTGGGCTAGTTTGAATCGTGGGTTAACTCATTTTTTACAAGGATGGAACTAATCTAATGATAAGAACTGAAACTTTGTTACTAACCCCAATCTTTGGCGGCCGGTCGTGGATCAAAGAGTGCGATCTGTGATTCAGTACTCTTTTTTAAATATAAAAATAAAAATTATAAAAATAAATTTAGGTTTATATAACAAGTTTTAATTTTTTTTATCGCTATAAACTAAGATGAATAAAATATAGATTATTTTTTTAACTATAAAATATCAGAATATAATACATAACAGAGTGTATCAATTATAACAATAATTAAGTACTAGAAATTAAATATAAAACTCAATATACATAAAATACTAACCTGATAAGAGGACATTAACAAAAACATGTCGTTTTAAATCCATCATTTGTAATTTTACTACTTACAAAAATGTAAATATATAACAAAAATAATTCAAACTAACATGATATTCAGGACCCTTAAAATAAAAATTTGGGCAAGCGGAAGCAAATTAAGTTCAGACGAATTTTTCACATCCTAGTCCAAATTTTCCGATTTGGCAAATCATACCAGCTAGGGTTGTTTACGGGTACGGGTCCACTACCTATGAATCTGAATTGACCTAAATCGATCCGAACAGTTTCGATTGAGTCATTTATGTATTTGAGTCAAAATCGAACTGAACCAATCAAAGCCTTTTATGTATGAGTTGGATCACGAGTTTAGATTTATAAATCCGATCAAAATCGAATCGAATCAATCAAAATTTTTAAAGTTGTTTGATTTAATTTTAAATATTGTTAATATTAGGACTTCAAATGTTGGGATTACTAATGTTGAAATTTTTTAAGGGTATTACTTTTAGGTATATTGTTATTTGTTTCACCTTTTTTCATATTTATTTTTTTTGTTATGTTTATGATATTAATTGAACATATTTTGTTCATTTATTTCAGCAAATCTAGTTGTAACAAATTTGATTGTAAAAAATCTGGTTGCGGTAAAACTTATATTAAGAAATTAGTTTGTAGAAAATAGTTATGATTCATATTACTATAAATCTTATTGAAAAATATTTTGTTTTAGTTTATATTAGTCTACTTTAAAATATTATGTTGATGGTATTAAATGAATTAATTTTATACATTCAGTACAATTTGATAATATTATGTTAATTATATTGAATATTTGAATGAATCATGATATAAAATAATAGTTTAAGAGAAAAAAAAGATCAAATTTAAATGGATAACCTGTTGACTCGAATCGAATCAAACTATTCATGAATGGATTGGGTTGGATTTAAAGAAGATGTGAAAACCAAATCAAATCAAATCAATTTAATTAGATTGAATCCTAGATTTGACCAAAACCGAGCCTTGAATCACCCGAAACATCCCTATACTAGTTGTTGAAACTTATCTCATTTTGACACTCCTAACAATAACTCCTCTTTATTCGTTGCTACTTTTCTTTTCTCATATCCCTTCTCCCATTATAATTCAAGATATTTTCTCCATATTTTATGTAGTTGAAGGCGGAACTAGAAGATTAAAAAAAAAATATATGTAGAAAAAATAGAAAACAAAACTTACAATAGAAAACTACAATGGAAATACTTATATATATAGCGGGGCCGTGCATGACAAACTTTTAACAAAGAAATGATTTTATATATCAGATTTGTTAACCATTGCCTTTATATCATCAATTAAAGAAGTCAAAATATAAGTTTTCTAAAAGTGTATTATTTAATACCAGTACTATTAATACATTAAAACAAAATTTAGAATGCAGTTTCTCTGATCTCATTAAAATTAAAGCTTTATCTTATTAATCAATATTAACATTTAATAGTAATTTTTAATTATTACCTTAATAGAAAATGTTAAGATTTAATAGTAATTTTTATTATGCGATATAATTAATTAAGTAAAATTATAATTTTAGTGAATGAAAGTATTTTTTTTGTTACAGTCCCATTTTTTTGGTACAGATTAATAAAAGTATATAAAAAGCTGTATCTAAACTTTTCCTTAATTAAAAAATCGACCGTAACATTAATGCACTATTTACAAAGTATTTCTAATTTATATGCATGAGACAAATAATTAATTTGATTTCACTCTTTATCATTCAATGTATATTACAGTATTAGTCATTGAAAGTTAATACTCGAAGTTATATACCACTAAAAAGATCACTTATGCATTATATATTTATATATATACAGATGTCACAAACCAGTAAGCGTGTGTGAGATTGATCCATGCTTAATGTGATTTAAAACCAATATATATATGCACGTGCCACTAAGTCACTAATTAAACATGTTTCAATGATAATAATAATAATGAACTACAAAATCGTCCCCACAAAATGTACGTGTGTTACACCATCAACGATCACGCCCAGACCAATGAATTCTTATCTTTGCTGGGAAAGGTAAAAAAATAAAAAGTTGGTTCTGATTAATTGCGCTGTCGGTCCTTTAAATATCCTGCTACTAGTTAATTTTTGTGGATTAAAGCACGTGTAGTGTAGGTATTTTGCTTGCGAAGAATAGCGTATACATCATGATTCATGGTATCAATTCCTTGGAAGCAAAAGAGATTAAAAAAAATAAAGAGGAAGAATGATTTAAGAAAGGAAAAAAAAATAAAGAATTCTTGCTAATAATAATAATAATAATTATTTGATAAGAACGGTAAAATCTCATACAGCTAATCGTATATTTTCTTTTCACTCAAATATATAACTAGTAAACATACTTAATTTTATATTGATTAAGGATGCTAGCGAAATTTATTAAATTTTCTTAATTTAACATAAAATTTATATTTCTTAAACCATCTTTAAACATATTTATTAGAGATGGTATCCACATTTAAATTAAAGTATTTTTGAAATAATAACATTAGATAGGATCAAATTAATTAAAATTTATTTATATTTCAATTTATTAAACTTGAGATTTTTTCTAATATATAAATCCCTGAGAGTAGAAATGAAAATTAACTTTTCATGCAATATTGATCACTGGAATATCCATGTAATTCATTGAACACTTAGTTCTTCATTATTAGTCTCCCCACTTGTAAAATTTTATACAGGTATTTAATAAAGTTCATATATATATATATATAGATATAGATATATGTATATATAATTTTAATCCTCATGCATTATCAGTATAAAACTTTTTTAGTTAAATTATATATAACATTAAATTAAGAAATCCATACAAAAATTACTATAATTTACATTATACATAAAAAAATCTTAAATACGAATAAATTTACCTTTTAATTAAAATAGTTTTATAAAAATAAATTTACAAACATCCAAATAAATTTATTTCATTTATTCAAGTCGCAGAAGGTGAATGGCTGAGTTAAACAAATCATAATTTGTACTAAACATGTGAATTAATTAGCACAATATCACTAATTTCAATTTAATTAAAAATCCTAAATTCGAATTTTAGATATATATATATATATATATATATATATATATATATATATATATATATATGGAGTAGTTAATTATTAGAAGATTACCATAAAAAAATTGACAAGAGAATATTACCATAAATAATAGCAATGATGTTGTAAAAAAAAAAACATCAGTTTTGTTCATGCAATCAGGAGGATAAATAATTATAAATGACGGAATGCTATAGTTATCGACTTATTTTGGGTGAATGTATTTCTTTTAAACAGTCAGTTTCATAATGGATTACGAGGTTTAATCATCATTTAAAAAGATAAAATACTACTGCTACTCAAGTTTATGTCGGGGGCTCAAATAGGTTGACTGGTGGGATTTCGTTTTAATTACACCTGTTAACTTAATTAGTTAACATCGCTTTTAGTGGAAAATATCTTATCAAGAAGATAATTAAAAGAAGGAATCTATTAGTTACTCTTCAAAAAGTGGATGAGAGGAGATGACTGAAACGAGAGACTTATAGATGTCTACCGTCGCATAATTTAATGTTAGAAGTTTCAATTTGGATGCCCATGATGGGCACAAGCTACCTTTGTCATTTTTACATTTTTTTTAAATATTATATTACGTATCACTCTATGAGACGCTAATTTTGCACCACCCGACCCAAACAAACATTATGATTTTGATTTCAACCAAGATATTTATGGATTTTTATAATCTTTTTATTTTTTATTATTATTCTTTTTTATTTCATATCACAGTATTTATCTTTTTTTCTCTTTTTCTTAATAAATACAATTACATCACTACCCAAAAACACAAATTAATTTCAAGCTAATGCTAATCATCAAAAGTCACTGTTAATGACTGTTACCGTGTTAGAGTGATGGCCACAAAGTAAGGATGTATTCATGAACGATCTAATCCCATGAGAACCTAAAAAATAATCCAAAAAGTCACAGTTCCTCAATTTGCTTCCTAAACTGTTTATTATGTCTCTAGACTTTTTCTCTAATTTTTCTTATTTCACTTTTTTCTACGTTCAAATCTATCTTAATTTACTCTACCTTTCATATATACTAAAGAGATGTTTATGCTGATGTACGGACTCACACTTGTATTTGAGTATTGATAAATATAAAATATGTCAATATATATGTATAATGTTTGAAATTTTTGTTTAATGGAATGATAATAATATTAAAATATCTATAGGAAAAAGAAAATATTAATTTAAAAATGTATTCCTAATTATATGGTAGAATGTTTTGAATGATATTAGTGAGATTATGATAATAACATCTTGTAGTGAGTGGAAGATTATATAATAAACAGAAATAAATGAGTTGTTGCATATGTATAAGAATTTCTAAGATTCCGCTCGCACTTTTATAATGCCAACAATTATATTGAATTGATACTGGTATTTAATATTTACTTATACTTAATAATTGAATAAAATGTCAAACTCACTACAATCAATTACTCGCGAGTTTCGTCCATCGCAGATATGAAGTGTATATAGTATGTATAAAAAAGAAATATTAAGATTGTAAAATCATTCGCACATGCCTTTTCTCTAATATTCCATTTTGATACTATTTATAAGATTCAAACTAAAAATAATGTTTAATTTTTTACAAGATCCAATTCATATTATTTTGTAAAATCATTCGCACATACATTGTATAATTAGTTTTTTTAAGTGGTAATAAATTCTTAAAAAAGTCCAAAATGAAAAAAAAAAAAAAAGTCCAACCAACATATAGTGACTTTTGCGTGGTGGCCTAAATAATCATTGTGTTATAGGTCCACAAAAAGTGTCTCGATCCTCACTAGCAATTAAAATGAAAACATCCCGAGGCTCGCAAAAGTTACATTATCTATCTATCTCATCCCTTGCTTTTGCACACATCTATGACTACTACTATTACTATTTGCCCCGAGTGAAGGTGACCCATGATGACTCACATTTACCATGCATGCCGCGGTAAATTGGCACTAACGAATCTCCATATTGACCATTAGCTACCTAGTAGTAGTTTCTAACTACTCGATTCATTTTTGCTACCTCGTCATGTCCTTAATAAAATTAGAAAGCACAAATGCACCCCAAACATAAATATACGTACAATTAGATCATGAATCATGATGTATTAAGAATTTCTTAGGTGATGTTGGAACATAGTAGAAATTTCTTTCTAGCTATGAATCTCTCATGCACGAAATCACCAAGATGAGAATTAAATGGCATTTGCTCCTCCGGCAGTACCTCAAAATGAGCAGTTGTGGCCATGGACCACAGGGTAGTTTTTGGCTTGGCTCATTCAATAGCCACAAGTTGTGGGCCTATATATGTGGGTGCGTCAATATCACACGCCATAATGACAATGCTAAGCGCCTCCAAACACGCAAGTATGTATATTGTTTCGTCTGGTTCTCCCCCAATATTTATCCACCAACAGAATTAAAGCCTTAGCTTGGTGGGTGTGATCACCCTCCAAATACAACTAGTACTTGTATAGCATATGCTTTTATCGATCCCATTGTCTTTTCCCCCCTTTAAGATCCAACAATAACCATACATACCACAATAGCGGTTGGGAACTTACTATAAGCTAGCTACTCGTATACTTTTTAATCAAATACTAGTACTAGTAATAATGAGTTATCAAACATGTACTATCTATTCAATATATTTAATGATTTAATTTGCAAGCATTTACATAAAATCCATTAATTAATAAATATTAAATATTATACTAAAAAAATTATATTATAGTACCATTGGAACTATGATTTGATAAAGAAAAGTTTAAGAAAAAAGAGATATACATTCTATTACAAAGTCAAAGCATGTTAAAGTTAAACCCCCCAACAACGTTCAATAAGGATTACAATAGAAGATTTTGTCCATCAAAGTAGATTGACGGTGGCAGAAATTGAATGTATATCATTAACCAATCCCTGTTGTGATCACCACTATAACCCTATAGCATACGATATCACTAGCACACTTAGCTTGCATAGCTTGTCTTGAAATGGTTGCAAATTATTGAACCACGCCAGGAGAATCAATTGAGTTTTGTCCATTCCTATACCAAATGGGGTTTCTCATACCGAGTAACGCGGCTGCGGTCGTAGGCAGCGGGCCACATAACACCTTCATTATTGAGTTCCAAAATGTTCATAAGACACCCTAGCTAGACACACCAATAATGCAGAGAAACTAGAAATTCTATCTAAAACTCTTTTTTACAACGCTTCTCCTGACAGTGAGATAAGAAAATAACAAACAGAAGTATACATGAAATAAGGTAAGTAATGTTATTTTTGTAAGAGCTGAGTGATTATATTTTCACAACAAAATATTTCAAGATACATGAGATAAGATACGTGGTATAATAAAATTAGATATATAAATAATTATAAAGAAGTACTCCAAAGAATAAGAAAATTATAGAAAAGATTACTCCCTTGCATGGTATCTTAGACTCTTCTTCCATAGTTATCGGATGGAACATGCATCATTGTGAAGAAAAAGTTCGTGAAAGAAAGAATAAAAAAACCTACTTAACTAGTCCTGGAATTGACCTAGTAAAAGCCAAGTGGATGTGACAGGTAAAGTTATCCTACTGTCCTTGCTGGTTATACATCTACGAGGGAATATATATATATATATATATATATATATATATATATATATATATATATATATATATATATATATATATATATATATATATATATATATATATATATATATATATATATATATATATATATATATATATATATATATATATATATATATATATATATATATAATGTTTTTTATATTGAAATTATAATTGTATGTCAATTTTGTACAAAATTTTCAACAAATAAAAAAAAAGTATATAATATAAATGACTAATGCGATAGATAATACGGAGAAAACTAAATTATAAAAGTAAGAAGTATAGATCAATGATTTGTTAAAATATCATGATTGGCATAATAATGGGGGGAAATGTATAACAAACAAATTATAAAAATATTGTAAAAATTCGTTACATGAATATTATAACTCATATTTTTTCCTGATAACTTGTATTGAAGTTGTACACAAAGCTTTTCAAGTAATCAATTTAGTGCATCAGATGCATATAAAGGGGGGAAAAAGGTACAGGAATATCTGTAAGGTAAATTCGTACCTTTTGCGGGAAGTCACATAAATGTACTATATATGGTTCCTGAGCAGTGAAATGAGAGGAACGAATCAGAATTCGTTCCACGCCACTTCTTGGACGCCATGCTTTCCTCAAAGTCAAATTGTCTTTTCAGTAAGTGTTATTTATAATTAAGTATATAGTTTGAAAGGCATATTATATATAATTTATTAATGGCTTGATGTTGAAATATGGCTGATGGTAACTGATCGGAGTAGCCTTCTTTTGCTTTCAAGTTTAAAGAATAAAAACCCATTTTGCAGCTAGTGTACATGTCCCACACGAGTTCAATACAAGCTCCCTCAGGGTTTTACGGCAAGAATTCATGAGTTCTACCGTCAAAACTTGATGCTGGCCTTGTCACCCTCGTGTCTAGCCACTTAGCTAAGAAAAGTGGAACAAAAAAGATGGATGCATATAATATCTTCAAATCCGGAGATAATCAGAGCAACTAATTGGGAAACTCACCCCTTTCATGAAATTGATGGGATCGGCATATCAAATTCAAAAATTCTAGTTGTTTAGGGTGTGTTTGATTTATATTTTTATTTTTTGAAAATTGTTTTTATTTTTAAAAAATTAGAATTCTTGAAAATATATTTGTTTTTACTTCTTATTTTTTGTTTTTAAGAAATAAAAATACTCAAAATTTATAATATATTAATTTTTTTTGTATTTTTATATTTGTTTGAAATTACATTTATTGTCATTACATTTTTATTTTAACCAAAATGAAGTTTATGTTTTCAACTGAAAACACTAAAAACGAAATTTTTGTTTTCATTTTTTGGTTGTTTTCTGTTTTCATTTTCACTGAAAATATCTTTAAAAATCCAACCAAACATATTTTCATCACTATTTCCTGTTTTCAGTGAAAATGAAAATAAAAATAGTCAAACCAAACACTTTCTTAAATTTTCGACATATTTTAAGATAAATAAAAACCACAACATAACGAGTACACCGATCCACAGGAACCTCGTCCCACATGTAGAAAGAAAAGTCAAACAAAAGAATTTAATTTTGAGAAAAATTAGAATGTGCATTGAAACTCATAATTCAAAAGATGAGATGTATTTCCTCCCTTCTTTTTATAAGATCGAATTAACTAATTTATCATAATTTAAAAAAAAATTAATATAGTTAATAATATTAAAATTATCTTGAATTTATATATATTTCAAAATTTCTTCTAACATTAATAATACATTTATTCCTTTAATTTTTATTAGCTATACATGTAAATAGCTAAAGTAAGTTCTCAAAATGTAAATATATAATATTAATCTTTATTATTAAATTATTTTTACTCATTATTAATTTTAAAAAAATGTGTCTGTTTTTATCTTCATGGCCTTTAACTTAAAAAAAATGCTAGGATTATTTAAAATTATGTTAAAGTATTTTTAATTTTTTTTTTGTTGAAGTTAAAGTTAAACCGTTTGAGTATTATTCAAATTCAATTCTTGATCAGATTTTATTTATTTTTTGGTTGAATTTTTTATTAGTCATGATTTCTTTTTTCCTAATAAACCAAGGATTAAGATAATAAAATATTTTTGTTATTTTTCTAGTGAATACTCGTGAGATGTTGATAAATAAATAATTAATTATTATCCACTAGATACTCACACAAGAAAACAAACATAAGACAAATATTATCCAACATATGAATAACAAGTTTCTTCTGCTGGTACCCTCGTTATTATTCCTATTATATATGATCATTTTTTATGTTTGAAGTAAATCACACAAGGTATAAAAGTGTGTAAAATTATTTTATATTATCATTCAATTATAAATTATAATTTGAATTACTTTAAAATAAGTGTAAAACGTTTTATACTTTTATATTATAATCATTTTTCTCATCAAATAATATCAATATTAGTTTAACCTAATTGTATAATATTTAAAATAACTTTAACGTGTAAGTTACAAATATATGATTAATTAAAATATTAAAATTAAACTCAAATATTTTAAAAAAATTGGAAACATAATATAAATATGATAAAATTGTAAACATTTAACGCAAGCTTAATAAACTATGATAATCTCGTAATTATTTATACCCCTATTTGTAATTATGATAATCTCGTAATACATAAAGCACACAGTTTTTTATTTGTTTATCAAACCATTGAAAAATCGGTACGAATAGCATGATACATCTATCTTCGTCTTCTAATTAGGGATTGTCCAATTTAAAGCGATATCATTGGTTACTTCTCTTATGGACCAATCCGGCATGGATGACATTAGTACTACAACATGTGTGGTCAATCGATAATCACGTCAATAAAGATTAAAAAAAATTGAATATCTTGCACCACTTTACACAGCAATTCATATGAATTAATCAATGATAACATAAAGGAAAAATAATATTTCTTTTGAATTGAAATTTACGTACTCCAATTCCAATGAATTAATTAAGACGCCTTTTTCTCATGTGGACTTTGCGTTGCATCAGCTCTCTCTTTTTCATGAACTCGTGAGTCGTGACCCGCGTCATGGCTTTCGAAGATCTTGAGGTGGCAGTCTGGCAGAACAGGCCGTTTGTTAGTCATGTTTTGAGTTGGCCTTGACAAGATAGCTATTATTAGGTTTAATTATTTATTTAATTTTTATAATTTTATAACTTATATTTTTTAGTTTTATAATTTGAAATTAATTTTTTAGTCTTAATAATTTATATTTTATTTTTTTTTAATTTTTATATTTTTAAATGATCTTTTTAATTTTTATAATTTATATTTTAATTATTTTTTAATTTCTATAATTTGAAAGTAATTTTTTTAATTTTATATTTTATATTTTAATTTTCTTTTAGTTCTTATCATCAAAATACGAGTAATATTATTAATTATAATTAATTATAAAAATATTAGTAAATAATTTTCAACTAATTTATCGTAAGATAATTTGTAATAAAAAATAATAATTTATAATTTATAATTAATTTGTAGTTAATTATATATATATATATATATATATATATATTATAAAAAAGACTAAAATGTAATTAAAATATAAATTATAGAAATTATAAATATCACTTTTAAATTATAAAGATTAAAATAAAATTAAAATATAAACTATAAAAACTAAAAAAATTACTTTTAAACTATAGGATTAAAATGATCACTTTTAAACTATAGAAATTAAAAGATAAAAATATAAAATTATAAAGATTAAATGAGTAATTAAACCTAATTAATATTTCAAAATTTAGAAAGGGAAATTCTATCTTATCATTTTCCCCCTCAAATGATGTTTGATGAGTTGATGTATAAAGAATTTAAAATTAGACGTTCAATTACCTGTATAAAAACTCACTTCTGAATTCTTCAAAAAGTTTAAGATTAACTTGCATGTCCAACAATTACTTGGGAGCAGCACAATTGTTTAGCCTATAAATTATAAAAGAAAAAATAACATTGCGCTTCATGCTCTTTTGATCAAGTCTAATCTCAACTCCTATATACCGTGCGTGTGTGTCAGACTTCAATATGGTAAAAGAAATATTAGATAACAACTTAACTTTTATTTGCCGTATCTTATGGTGAATAGCTTAAGCTTATGCAGAGATGCTCTCCAATACCCGATGCTTAGAATAGTAGAAAATTCGTATGTCATGTGAGTGTCCAAAATTCGTTGCTATGCAAAACAAAGATATATACTAGATGTGGTGTAGAAATTATACAATTACCATGATTTTAATAGATTTTTTAGTAACCTTCTATTCTATCCTCTCAAATATTAAGTTTTTTTTTTCTTCTCAAAATAAGAATTAAGAGGACGTAATTTTTAAAAAATTTAAAATAGAAATTTTATAATATGTCACTCTTTATTACTCTTTTCAATAAAGAGAAAAGTAAACTTGTTATGTTTCTTTCCTTTCCTTTTTTATTTTATCGCCACTATTCTGTTCTACTATTTTTCCATTTTATTATTGAGAATATATAAAAACAAGTAATAATATAATGAGCATAATTAAATTATATGACTCATATTGATTTATCCGATTACAGCAAACAAAGTTCGATCATTCAATACACAAAAATTCAAAACGAACATAAAGCCAAAGTTGATAAGAAGCATATTGTGCTTTGTGCATATAATTTTTCAAATAAGCTCATAATTCACATCGTGTATATATCTTTTCTTAAACAACTTAAGTATTTTATATTACTTATTATAAATAAACAAATAAATAAAAATATCTAGACTTAAAATCTAATAAATGTTGAAGCTCATGAAATGAAGCGTACACCGGCGTGTACCTTGTAATATTCCTTGGAGTATTAGCGACATGCAAAGAGCGGTTTAGATGTAGCCACGCTTTAAAACGCACTAATGAAAGAGGTTAGGCAAGTAAAGCGGGTCCCACGCTATCCCCACGTGCCAGCTACCATGACTTTTCGAAAGTTGTTGGACTTTAGAGAAAGCAATGGGTCCCGCGGAGTAAAGATATGGACACGTGTCATTAAGACAACGCTTCCTCTCATTGTGGGCCCCGAGGGCGATAATCACTTCTTAAACACGCGTCCACTTGCGACCCGGTTCGCTTGAGTGCGGGCCCACAGTAAGATTCGTGCAACTCGCGCATGCGGGTCCCAGGGGATCAACAAGAAGAAGGGGACGGGCGTGTGAATCCACGAACTGGATTGGGACCACGGACCTGCCTTATAGGTCAATGTTGCAGCCAATCAGGTCGTTGTGGGGCCTCTGGACACAAAAAAAATAATTATTATAATTTTACCCAAATTTATATTTTTTTATGTAAATATTTTTGCATCATGTTATCTCTTAGCTAATTAATTGAGCTGACGTTTTTTGTAGAAGATTTTTTAGAATAAACCGTAGTTTTAGTTCTATCTATAAAATCATAAATGTCATTTACTTTAATTTTGATTATATATAATTTTCACTTTATTTTTTACATTAAATTTCATGGTTAGTTTTCATAAAAGATGCAAATGAGTTATGTTTTATAAAATCTAAATTTTAATTGAGAATTTCGTAAACTTAATAGCAAAAATAGTTAACACCAAAACTTTAGGGGGTATAATAGAATTTTTCTTTTTTTATTATTAACAAATATAAAATTGGAGAAGAGAGAGATAATCATTGACAAGAAAATTTTCTTATGTGACGTGAATTAGACAAGTGAAAATGTTAGTAATAAAGGCTTTTTATATATGTTAAAAGAGCATGTTACATTTATTTATTTTTTAAAACACGAAGAGTTCTTCAATAATGATTTGAAAGTTGTTATGTGATGATATGGGTGAGTATGAAAACAAATGGAATAAAAATTACAAATTCTAAAAATAATTAAAGTAAGACAAAAATTTTAATCAACAACTTAAAACTAAAATTTTATTTTTTTAGAAACTAATATTAAAAATGGTGTTTTTATAGTGATTGGCAACTTTATAAAGACTAAAATATGAATTTAAATTTTTGTAAATACTAAAAATGACACAAAATACATGATATTATATGAAGTCTTCATATAACACCTAAATGTGATATCATGTGATACTTTCTTATAATACTAAGTGTATGTAAGGTGACTTGTGTATGAATTATTTATGTGTTTATATTAAACATGCGTAAATATTTAATTATTTTGATTTAATGCTAATGATTAAAATTGTTGATAGAAAATTAATAAAAGATTAAAAGTGATAATTGTTTTTATAGAAACTAAAAACTAGATTTTGAAACAATTGAGAGAGGGGAATTATTTAACCTTTATTAATAATATTTTTTTGTGTTTTTATTTTTTATTTTTTAAAATAATTTTATCCTTGTCATTATGTTATTTCAGTAGTAACAACATGATGAATAAAAAAATGTCATTATCACATCATCATCCTCACTTATCACATATCACATTGAGGTTGAAAATATAAAATGATAATTAAAGGAGCACAAAAAACATTTTAGTCACTTCTTTTTGTAGACCAAGTATGTAGGCATGGTAACAAGGCGAGGCGGAATCAAGTTTTGCTTACCTCACCCTCGTCCCTGACTCTCCATTTCCCTCTCCGCCCTCGCTCTAAAATCCAACGAGAGTGTATATTTACTTCATCCCTGCCCCTGATGGGGTCGGTTTTTCCCCGCCCCGCCTCCGACATGCTTATAAATTTTTATAAAAAATTATAATTTTTCATAAAATGAAAAATATAATTTTAAATAGCAATTATAACATATTTTTAGATTGTACATAAAAACATAAAATTCAACTCAACACTAACATAAAATTCAATCTAATAGTTTCATGTTTTAATGTGTTATAGATATGTAATGATATTTTTATAAATTAATTATTAGCAGAACGGGTTCGGGGCGAATATTAATAATCTCATCCCCGATCCCGAACCCGATTTTGGCTATCGGAAAAAATCTGAATCTAACCCCACTCCAGTCAACTTGGATTTTTTTCGTTAAAATTGGGATGGGTCCGGGACTAGCCCCACAAGTTTGAGTCACATTGTCATGCCTACAAGTATGCAAGGTCGCACATTAGGTGTGGAATAACCTTGGTAGTGGATATGGTCAAATAATATTGGAAGGCCAAAGTAAAAGAGCTTTAGGTTGTCTTTAATTACATTGAGAAGGGCTAATTGGCAAAAGGATGTTATTTTTACAAACAAATTATAAAAGTAGGACTCTTAAAATATTTTAAAAAATTGGAGTAATCAACATTTTGACTAAAGTTTTCAGTACCACGTCAATGTTTTTTAGAAAATATAAATCTTGATTTTATAATATTACGTGCATGAAATAATGCATTATAAGTAACATTTTCAAAAAACATTACTAACACATGTGACATTAATAAATTGAAATTAAAAAAAAAAAAGATGATAAGAGTAAGACACTAAAATCTCCCGTTAAACTAGAGTTTTCCAACGTTAACTGTTCAAATTAATTTGGTAAAAAATATTTAAATCTTACTGATTAAATAAACAACAAACATACTGATTAAAACTTGTTGACTTAATTAAACAATAAGTTAAATTCTCATTGTTGTTGTTGTTTTTTTACGTAAATTTCATCCGATTCGGCCATCAGTTTTCTTCTACTTAAAATTCTCAATTTCTCATTTTTTTAATTGATTAATTTGTCTTATGTTTGGAACTCACTAATTAAAATATTAAATTTAATTCAAAATACAAAAAATATCACAATTTTTTTCTTCCACATCCCAATATTATATCTTACAAAAAATCTTCAAATTTTATTAAATGTCTATTTTTGTGACTTCTAAATCACAAAGTCGTCATTTTTTTATCAGTCACAAAGTCATCATATATAAACCCATAAATAATTTTAGGGAGAATAATAATTACAAAGTTTTGAATAGAAAAAATTCAACTAGAGACCAAATTTTCTTAATTTTAATAGCAAATAAAATGATTAGCTTAAGAATAACTTGAGCCTAAATTTCACATGTCTAAATTAAAGAAATTAAAAAGCAATTTTAAAACTATATATATTAATAACAGGAAGTGTTACTTAGATAGCTTATCACCTCTCACCTTAATCATGGAGATTGTTGCACTTTTGACCTCTTTCAGTTTAATCCATAAGTTAATTCGTATCGTCATTAAGAAACTTTTGCATATACTCCTTGAGCTCCGCCTATTGTAGGGTTTCCAAGGGCGAAATTCTTGCGTTTCATTAACTAATCATTTTATTGAATAAGAGAAAGAAAAAAGTCATATTGAATATTCGCGGAGAACAAGAATTGGTGGATTGGTTCAACTAAAGGTGCTTGTGAAATTTGAATTTTAGGTTATTTAACAGGCGTAGGTGTTGAAATCGGGTATACTCGTTGAAATCATAACAAGATAAAGGAAGACATTTTAGATAGGTAGACTCCCAAGGGTGTGCTTGAATTCTACACACGCACAAAATAAAAGAGTTTATTTTCTTCTATCATCTCAAATGGTTTATCACAAATAAAAATTAATAAATAAAAAATAATAATAATTTTACAATACTAATATTAATATTAGATTAAAAAATTAATATGATATTTATTAGAAATATTAGTGGAAAAAATAATTAATATTATATTAAAAATTCAAAATGTGACACTTAATTGTTTTTTTTTTTGGGACGAAGTGAGTATTTGAATCAACGTCTGAATCTGTTAAATGTGAATCTTTTGTAAGAGTGAGATTCTCGGTCATACATGGAAAAATGGAAAAGCGATACATAAAAACAAACATATGCCAAGTATCGCAAACGCCTGTAATCTATATTATATGTAAGTAGTGCCTTACACAGTTACACTTACTCTTCAAAATATGAAAGAGCAATCCAATAATGGCATGGCCATCTCTGTTACTCTGTTTCTTCGATGAATTTATCGTTTTCAATCCAATATAAATAACAGTTTCTTGAATCTTGAATATCTTCGAGCAGTTTGTTGGACCTGAGAAAATGGAAACTTATGTATCACCGCTGCCTCCAAAAAGAAAGAAAAAAATATTATTACGCAAATCCTATTCTGTTTCCAAAATTATCTTAGCTATTTTTGCCTTGTAAATTTCTGTTCCTATTTATAGATGCTAAATATAATATAATATTATAAATCAATCCCTTTGCCAAAGTAACGGTGGACCATGAAAACTTTTGTTGGCACTCTAGTTTTGCAGCATTATCCTCTACATGGAATTCTATCATTTTCTTTTTTGTATGTTTGAATTTTTTGTACATTGATAATGAAATCGATCGAAGCGACTGCAACCAGAAACTTTCAATGTCAAGAGTTTTGTAACTTCCAATAACTACTCACTTAGAACAGGTTGTTTAAAGTATGTTTTGAATACGAGTGTACGTATTTGAGCTGACAGCTTAATTTGTATAATTTTACTTTTATAATTGGAGCATTTGAATATATTTTGGGGGAAAACAATTTTATGGCATTGTTTTTAATTTTAGATTATGAAAAATACATAAAACAGTTTTTTAAAAAGTTTTTTTTAATAATTTATTTAATTATTATAAATTTGTACTATGTCTTTAAAACATGACAATGGACGCTTAGACGGATTAATATGAGAGAATTTTTATATTCATAAGTTGTACTTTTGGATCATGTTTTTTGTATATATTAATATTAATATGAAAACAACCATGCTGTCCCATTCAATTCATGTTTGGAATTCTATATATGATGCCAAATCAGTTTTGTTTGGTTAGTACATTTGGAGATGGTGAGTTGAATAATGATATTTTAACAAATTTATTGTCACGTTGCTCAGATATTGGCATATAATTTTTATGTATCTTATTATAACCTTTTTCTAAGGGTATAGATTTGCAGATATATTTCATGTAATTTGCACAAGCATATCTAATCAATATTATTAAATAAAATTAATCATCTCATTCAAAATTTAATATAGACTTTGGTGACGAGGTCCCTTAATGGAAATTTTAAATTTTTTCGTCGTATTATAAGCCATATCTAAAATAATCCATGAAAAATTATAGCAATTAGAGAATCGAGTTCATAATTTTTTAAATGTTAAAAGGTTATAGACTTATAGTCTCTTACTTACTTGGAAAGATGAAGGGGAACGAGGGTCGGGTAGCAAAGCCGAAGAAGCTTCAGGAAGGTTATATACAATTGTCCATGTAGTTTAGACTTGGCCCTTGAACATTGTTGCAGGAATCATATTGTGTTGGGATAGCCCTATGTAATTGCAGATTGTCTATATTTGGATACTCTGTATCTGTTATTTTGGAACTTCTTGTGCTGCTATTCTAATATATAAGTTCCTTTTGCTTATTAAAAAAAATAGTACTATCTTACTTACTATTTGAGATTTAATTGGCTCCTTTAGTTCCAGTGAGAAAAATCAAAAATACACTTTAGAAAATAAAATACAATAGTAATTTATCGGTTAATTAAAAATAAGGTTGAAATTTAAGTTAATTTTAAGGTTTATTACACTCGTATTCATTTTATTACAATTCTCAACTGTTAATTTTCTATCCAATAATGTATACTTTATTTTCTGAGAAATATTTTTTCGCTTGCATTGTGCCAGTTAATTGATAAAGTTAATCCATGAACATGGCAAAGACACATGGATAAGTGTTTGATATATAATAGATGAGCATGTCGGTGACTAAAAAGTTACTCAGAAGGTGAAAATCATTATTGCTGCAAAACAGTCAACTATAACAAGAGACTCGACATGACACATGGATTTCTAACGAAAGAGGTTTATGTTGTTGTATACTATTTTGTATCACTTCAACTGTATTCACAGTAAGATGTATCACGCATTCAATGGCATGAGACATAAAGCAAGAGATAGTTGTGATTAGGAGCACTTAAAAGTTTTTAGATAAGTATCCAAGGCCACATAAATAACAAATAGAAGTCGATTCTTTTTTCATAATTTATCTTTTCCTTTTAGCTTTCCTGATTATCATAATGACCAATAGTCATGAAAGTTAAAAACGAAAGGAAGGGATTGGAGTCAATGCTTACAGTGTAAAGTTAAGGAGTCATTTGGTTTCAGTTTTTGTTTTTAATTATAAAAATACCTATCTCAATGACTTTATTTTCTATTTTTAATAATTTATATAAGAAGATTTAAAATATAAAAAAAAACTACTTTTCCTATTTTCTATGTAATATCTTCGGAAAAAATAAAAACAAAATATACATAAAAAACATTTTTATAATTGATCAAAGTAAATAAAAGAAATTTTTTTTTTCTAAATTAAATTTAATTAACAACTTCTATATGATAGAGCTCTTTGTTCGATGGTTGAGCTTTATTTTGTGCAGTATAGCAGCAAGGAATTGAATGATGAATGATCTTAATTGGTACATGAATCTATAAACTATTTATTTAAACTTGGAAGGAGGAAAAGGCTCACAACTTTCGCTTTACATTTGAAAGAAACTTCACTTATATTATTTTCACGCGCACGCGTCATGTCAAAATCTTCATTTCTGTCTATTTAATTAAGACTCCAATAGTGGCGAAACGATCATCAAGGGTACCTTTTTTTTATTATCAAATGGAATAAAATTCGAATTAATATTCAAAAGAGATGAGTTATAAGATATTTTACGATTTTTTTAGTAAAAAATCATAAATTATTTTATATTTTTTTATTGAAGTCATAAAACTTTATGACTTCAATTTTTAAATATAACTTTGAAGTCATAAGTACTATAATTTTTTTTTTAATTAGAAGTCATAACGAGGTAAATAATTTTTTGATTTTATTTGTTTTTTTTATTTAGTATTATTTAATATTTTCTATATTTTTATATTGTTTTATTTAACATTTTATATATTTTATATATTATTTTTTATTTAATATTTTTATATTTTTGTATATTATTTTATTTAATATTTTCCATAATTTTTATTTATTTTGTAAATTAGTTTTTCATCTTGTTTTACTTGATTTGTTGATGGTTGTTATTTATTTTATATTAATATATTATGTTATTTTTATTTTAACAATTATTTTTATTAATAAATTATTTTCTGTTGTTAATATTAAAATAATTTATAAAATAAAATTAATTAATATTATTGTATAAAATTATTAATATACTTAATGATGACCACAAAATTAATTAATTTTTTTAAAAAAATTAATATTTTTTGATAAATTTTAAGTTAATATTAATAAAAAAATATTTTAATATTTTTGTTAAACAATTATGTGTAATAAATTTTAATATTTTTATTTAAATTTAACTATTTTTAATTATTTTTCTAATCTATAAAATAAATAATAATCCTTAATATTAGTAAAAAAATAAATAGAAAATTTTAAATAAAAAATATAGAAAATATATTAAATAAAATAATATTAAAAAATATAGAAAATATTAAATAAAATAATATAGAAAATATAGAAAATATTAAATACAACTAAAAAAATCAAAAAAAGTATTTACTTTAAAGTTGTAAATAATTTATGACTTCTAATTAAAAAAATTAAAATACTTATAAGTTACAACTTCAAAGTTATATTAAAAAAAATTAAAGTTGTAAATATTTTTACGAATGAAAAAAAAGTCATAAAACAGTTTATAAATTTCTAATCAGAAGTCATAAAATACACTATGATTTTTTTTTAGTAGAAAGATTAGCTTTGAATATTAGGGTAGGGTCGAATAATTAGAACATGATAAGGAACAATTCAATTCCCTCTCAATCCTTGGTGCACATAGAGAAATAGTTTCTAGTTTTTTCTCCTTAGAACTTGTATATCAAGACTGCAATGGTAGGCAACCAAGGCTATATTTTCCCTATATATATATATATTTCTCGAATGGGACTTCAAGTTTTACCTGACCTATGCATGGTTCTTCATGCGGATGAGATTAACGTCAACATGAGACATCAAATTCGTTAAGGATGTCATTTTCAACCAAATCTTGGTCCACAGATATCTTACTTTGAATGGCTTCACCTTTTACCACTTTGTCATTTGGAGGGTTTTTCCATAGACCTCTGGTTAGGTCTAGTCAGCAAGATCAAAGTTCACTGACCACTAAGATTATTATTTTACTACCATTTCTTTTATTCATTTTTATGCATATTGAACGCGGAAGGACACTTTAAAACTTTTTATATAGTTTACACATACATGCTGAAGATTCCATCTTCAATCCTCACCAACTTTGGAAGGACTTTAAAAGGGGAAATGAGATATTATTCAGCGATCATGTATATATATATATAATTTGTTTATAGCATTCAATCATTCATGATTTGCTAATTAAGTTGGATGGCCAAACATAATATAGATTATGATAAATAAATATGATATCCTAACTAGCTAGGGTTTCTTTTTATATTTTTGTATGCTCACATTTGCAAAAAGAAAAGGATGTGACCCCCGTGATAACATAAAAAAGTAGTGATATAAAATTTATATATATGTATGATACAATATGATATGATGAGTGCTATGACTTATGTGTGAAAGATATAGGTGTGTCAATTCCGTAATCAGACACCACATCAAGTGCGTATCTTGTCACGTGTACGCACACTATAATAGGTTTGCTTGACAAAGTGTAGACATATGGATTCCCCCAACAAATTTATCTTTTGAGTAATGTTGCCCAGCCGGTCACAACATCATTCTTTTTTGATCTAGTAATTAATGACAACATATTTTTACATTTAATTTGCTTCGTGTTTATCTTATGTACATGTTGACAAATCAAAATGTGATGTGTAAATAACTAAATATACCTTCAATTGTAACATTCTTCTTGATTATTGATATTCAACACTTCAACTAACGTGTTTCTCTACTATATTCGTCTAGTGTATTGCTGAAATTTTCAACTTTGGGCTGATTGTTTTAAGCCCGTCTTAGTATACAACCAGACGTTTTTGCCTCTGGGCTTTTAATGAAACTATATTCATGATTGCCCAAAATCTTCAGGGGAATAACTTTTTGCACCCCAATTTTGCTAATTATACATCCTCCTTTTTTTTGTCAATTCCATAAAATATAGCAATAGCTGGTTCGTGCCACCCACCTGAGCTAGTGAGAATTTTTCATTTAGAATAGGGCTAATGGAGTTACTTGTGGACTTTAGATGGCTTCAAACTAGAGTGAAATTAAGTCCAATCCTAGCTTGTTAACTATAAATCAAACTACGTTCATAATTGAAGCTTTAAGCTCAAAAGTTAATCAATATTGAGCTTTATATCAATTGAATCTTTTAGGTTGCATGAATTAGGCTTGGATTTATGATTTTATAGAATATTATTTTCTATATTTCGATAAATAAAAAAAACTTATTTTGAGAGGTTATTTATCTTTATGACCTACGAAGTGATAGACAGAGAAAATATTCTAAAACATGAGCCAAGCCAATCAAGTTACTCATATTTTTGTTAGGACATTTAGGTTTTATGCTAGGAACCATGTCTTTCATCACATCCTCAATTGTATTTATGCTTCTATTTTATATGAAATGCAATAAGTATTTTTCCTCTCAAAAAAAGAAGATAGTCTAAAAAAACAACTTACTAAAATGAAACAGTAATATCCACTGAAATCATCATATCGTCATCACCCTTTTTTTCTAGAGGTTCATTTGCAGTTTTGGTTAGGTCCATCAGCTTTGCACTCAAAAATCTATATTGTTACTGATAAAGAAAGATAATCACTTATCAAAACCAAGCCATGCTTTTAGAATGGCCCAACAAATGTATCTTTTTGGGTAATGTTGCCCAGCCAATCACAACGTTTTTTTGGGTCTAGTAATGACAACATACGTTTACATTTTATTTATTTGCTGTTTAATTATCCTATTATATGCACTTGCTGACAAAAAAAGAACGTGATGTGCAAATATACCTTCAATTGCAACATTATTCTTGTTGTTCAACTGATGTGTTGCTCTAATAGATTTCTTAGTGTATTGCCGAATATTGTTTCCGCTTTGGGCTGATATTTTAAGCGCACCTTCGCATGCAATGCATGCAGGGTTTTTGCGTCTATGGGCTTTCAATGAAATTTTGTCATGATTCACATAAAAGTCAGGGATTAATTTTTGCATCTCATTTTTCTTAACCACGCCTTCCCCCTTTTTTTTTGGTCAATTTCATAAACTAATTCTCAAAATTGTTTAGACATTTCAATTTTTAACAAATAATTTCCAAAATACAAGGGATTTTTTTGTTTATAAAAAATTGATGTTGCAAATAGTTGGGCCCATAAGACATCCCCTGTTAAATAACCCAAAACATACCCACTAGCTATACTATAGTGTTGTGTCAGGTCCGATCCTTATATAAAGGAAGTAAAATTCTTATTTTACACCTAAAAAGTATTAAATGAATTGCTTGAACGGGTCCTACATAAACGTTCCATTAAATGATTTTGGACCTAAAATATATATTTTATTGTTAAAAATTGGTCGAGCAATATTTCTTATACAAGCAATGGAATTTCTTAAAGTTGATCAATTCATATAAGTAACCTCATTAAAGTTGTTCTTAGTTGTACAAATAATATTTCTCAAAGCAAAATACCTACCAAAGTACCAATTGTGGAAAAGTTGTTAGGTTATTGTTCATGATCTTGATGAGTATATATCAAGTTGTAAATATGCTATATGAATCTTTTTTTTAAAAAAAAAAATCTGTCAAAATAATTCGCGGTGTATATATATGTTGATTAAAATTTGATGCATTCCCCTACCCAAATCATCGAATTAATTGAAATTAAACTAGGTTTGTGTTGCAGTGTAACTGTGTAAGTTTATTAACTTTCTAAAGAGTTTTATATTATTGCTTAAAAGCAAAATATACTCATTTTCTCAAAAAAAGAAAAATGCTCATAATATGAAATAATGAACTCAAACGGTGTGAACACGTACGCATGGCTGCCTTTTTTTTTCGTTTCCATTAAATAATATAAATTCTTTAATTTATGTGGTTGTTTGACTCATTGACTTAATTCATGAAGACGTATCCCACTCTTAACACTTTTATGATTTCCATGATAAATAGTGTTTGCAAAGTACATGGCCATTGGCCATGAATCGATTATGCGATATCGATGAGTTTACCCATCTATTGGCATTAATAGTGTCTCCTTGACTTTGTGCTATGTATGGGAATGTTAAAATTGATGCTCTGCCTGTAGGTACACTGTTACTTTGCGTATGATCCATAGAGACCAATTATTTTAAATGAAAGTCAAAAGAAAGAACAAAGGATGAAAGGGGAAAAGTTAGTTTTACCATTCTAACTTTAATATATTGATCCATGCTTTCGTAGACACAATGATTGACCATTATGTTATCTGCCCATTTTTTAAGTTTAAGGAGATCACTAAGCTGCCATCAAATTATCACATACATTTACACCGTTATTGTTTGCTCAGTTGTTCATTTGTTTGTTCTTTTATCTTTTCTAGTTGTGAAATTGTCAATGATGCTGAGGTAAACTTGATTCTCAAACAGAGTACTAGCTAGGTTATGTTTCTAATAATAGTTCAACGCTGTGAATAAAATATCAGGTTGACCAATGATGAAGCCTAAGAGAGGAGAGAAAGAAAGCGTACAAATAAAAGTATACACTTCCTTAACGCTCAGATTATGGATTATACATCAATTATATTATGAAATATCATTATCAGTGGAGACATTTGCAACGTGATTTATGAGATAAGGACGAAAATGTATATCCATGATATGTTTATGTGATATAAGATTATAATAGGGTGAATAGGTCAATTTCCTTCAATAAGAAACCGTATGGTATGATTTTAAAGATTATTCTTACTATCTTAAGGAGTATGGGAGTAATGACGTACCAATCCATAAAATTGATTGTAAAAACGATAGAAGGGCCTGATAAAAGTTATAAAAAGGAAAAAAGGAAGTATATGTAAGGAACCTAGCTTTTTAAAGCGAACTTATTAAGTAAATCAAAATTTTATGGCTATTGAGGATTTTAACTTTACTTAAATATATTTTAATATGATAAATGATAAATCTATCCATATATAATATATTTTGTAATGAAAAATATTTATTTTTTACTGTTTATTCAATTTGTTGCATCTTTTATAAATTTCTCTTATTCTTTTTAGTACAGGCCACATGTAATTCTGTGCCTTATAAAAAAAACTTGCTGAAAAAAATAATCTAATTCTGTTAAAACCAAATAAAGTTATTATAAGCAACAATGTTTTCCTTTCGATCCCTTTTAATTGAATAAATATTTTTGCATTATATGCATGTCATATATTCTTTCACTAAGTTTCTTTTTAATTTATAGTAGTAGTGTCATTTTGCCAGGTGTTGTATCTTCCTCAAAATATATATAGTTGTCTTCCATCAGACCATCTTGTCCTATTTTTTTTTTATAGAAAGGGAATGTAAATTACAACTCTAGTTGTTTGGGTATGTGTAATTTAGTTCCTAATTGATATGAAAAAAATGTATTTCAATTTTAATGTTTTAAAGGGGCTACACATATGGCTTGAGTAGCTCAAAATATATTTTTTTCTTGTTTATTTTATAATGCAATCATACGATGTTTGGAGTAACAAAATAACGTATAATGAGTGAATTTGTTTAAATTTTAAAATAAATATTTTTTATAACTATTTATTTAAGAAATAAACAGTACTTACTTCTTAAAATAAAAAAATTATTATTTTTTAAAATAAAAATAGTTTAAACACTAAAAACATAAAATTATTTAATTTTATTAAAATTAACATTTATTTAGACTAATAAATTTAAACAAACTAACCCAATTAATATACAATGAAGAAGGGGGCGCCAGCAATATCAAAGTCGGCAATATATATTCTTCTGTCCATTTGGATAATGATAAATATGCTTACTAATCACGTTTTAAATAAATAAAACCTTCTAAAACAAAAGAATATATATATATATTTCTAGATATATAGAGGAACAATATGCATGCCATATATTAAACCAGTTGCAATTTCGAATATTGTCCTGTCGGGGTTGCACTTATCCCCTCCTCAAGCTTCCTTCCATATTCCTTTGCATTTGTTATATGGCTTATCCATTTCTCTTGGCCTCATTAATTATTGCCCCAACAGACATAAAACTTATGTCCAAATGCACTATCATACAATTAAAATCTATGCTTATCACTAATATTGAGATTCGAAATTATAGTTCGGTAAAACTTCACAAATTCCTATTGTTCTGGATCTTAATCTTATTTGGATCGATGAAGAAAGTACGAGCATGCATGGCTCTATATAGCATTAATTTTCTTTTTTAATTAATGACTGGGTACATTATTTTCATATTCTTAGAATTCACAGTGATATATACTATTTTTTTATTTTCCATGAAAAATTAAATTTTATTCAATAAAATACTACTATTAGTTTGTCAAAAATTAAAATTAATATAAAAATATAGAAATTGATTTAAAAGAATATGAAATTATATTATTAGAATGAAATTGATTTAAAAAAAAAAGGTTGGTATGATATTCAGGAATTCGGCAAAATAACGCAGGAGGTTCTTTTTATAAAGATTTTTTCTAAATGGATCTGTTTTGAAAGAAATTTTTCGGGGGTTTGTTTTTTGGGGTGTTTTGCCAACACCAATGCCAGAACACGTTATTTCGCCAATATCAGTAGTGGTACAGAAGTATCCCGCTAGTACCACCAGCGACATAGTATGTCAGTTTTTTTTTTTCGACTGCATGTGGTTTCGCCAATTCCATTGACGAAACACATGCATTTATTTCACATAAGTTTTGCTGGAGCTACTGGCGAATTTGAGATACAAAAAGTTAAAAAACTTATTTGGTGGATAAAAGCTTAAGGTTTCTATGTTTTTGACCAAGGTTTCAATCATCGGGTAATATAAGTTAAAATTTGATATTATTGCTACTCGACAATAATTTATTTAATAGTAAAATTTATATTTAATTTTTGTATTAGGTAAAAGTTTCTCTTAAGTTAAAAGCAGTTACATAGTTATTTTAGTTTCTTTTAAGTTAAAAGCATTCCTACCGGCCTTAGGATGGATATTTGGTATTAATATTATATTTATTTAAATATAATTGAATATGTTAATTTGTGATTATTAGCTCTGTAAACAATAATTTCTTTGCATGTATTTAAATTTATTTTGTATAATATATTTGTTGTGTCATTAATTTTTTTTATATATATTTAATTTAATTTTTATAAATATGGGTATTTGTTATTAATATTATGTTTATTTAAATATAATTGAATATGTTAATTTGTGATTATTAGCTGTGTAAACAATAATTCCTCTGCAACGTGTTTTCTTCTGTTGCTTTTTAATTAAAAGTGAAACTTGATTTTCAAAATTAATGTTTATATTTAATATCAAATTATTATGTTAATTAATGAGATAAAACATTTAATTAAAAGTTTAATTTTCATATAAATTATCTTATTTATTATAAATGATCAAACTAACTAACAACATTTATATTTAAAAAAAAAACTAAAAACCAACTTCAAATGGAAGGGGAGACCCATGGTGGAAATGGGAGGGGCATGTGTCGTGCCTGGCATGCATGGAGGCGTGGAAAAAAATAAGAAGAAAAGGAAAGAGGGCACCCATGATGCATGCAAGCTTTGCATGCATGTATGGAAATGAAAGGGAGTGTGCTTCGTTAATGGTACTGGCGAAACACACTGGACACATGACTCACAACTACAACTGTTTCATTGGTGGTGGAATATCCCTTGATGTCGTTGCGGGTTCTAGTAAATAGAGTGTTTCGTCATTGCCAATGTCGAAACACCCTTAGAAATAGACCCCAAGAATTTTTTAAAAAATAGACCCCTTTAAAAAAAAGTTTGTAAAAATAACCCTGGTACGGCATTTTGCCTCAGGAATTCAGGCATGACTTTCATGCTTTGGCAAAAGGTTTGTGGGAATCCTTTATCAACGGAATAAGTATCAATCGTGATTTGACACATGTCAAATTACGTGATATGTAACATGTGCCATTATACACTTCGACCATATAATCACCAGCACTACTCCCAATCTTTAATTATTTATTTTCTGCATATAACGGGTGTCTGAAAAATGAAAATAATACACGTTCCAGGATTTATTGGGGCTTCTCTACTCCCCTAAAGTCAGGTTGTAATTTGTTTTGTTTGAGGTTTAGGCCCTTTTTAGTATAGAAAAAAAAAACATATTAAGATCAAGTCAGATTTTATTTTAAATTAATATATTTTAAAATTGAACTGTAAGTTTAATTTATTTATTTGATATTATTTTAATATTTATTTTGACTTCAAAGTTTTTTATATAAAAAAATACTTTAAAATAAAATCTGTGTAGATAATAATATTTTAAATGAGTCAACGGATTTATATTTTAAAAAAATATAATATATAAATTTATTTTATGTAGATAATAATCTCAAGTCATGAAATTTATCAATAAATGTGTCATTTTATAATAATAATTATAATATACCACTGATATTTTATTTACATGAGTTTTTTCGAAGTTTAAAAGATATTTAAAATGGTTTGATATTTTTTATTTTTTAATTAGATAGACTTACTTAAAATACTTAAGGGGAAAAGACTAATTTGTGTGAGTGTGCAAGTTAAGTTATTAAGTGTGTGTTTATAAACATAACTCAAGCTGATAATTTATAAGATAAATAAAATCTTATAAACTAGAAACTAATTAAGATTTGGTAAAAAGAAAACTAATTGAGTACTAAAAGCTTCATAAACCAACTAATTGAATTGAAAAGATTTCGTGAGATTAATTAATAAGTTAGTTAATAAACATAAAAGAACATATATGGTTATTCGATATATATATATATATATATATATATATATATATATATATATTAATATTTGAAATTATTCCAATAATTTTTCATCTTTAAAATATACGCAAATTATTTTATTGGATAAACATTAGCCATGCAGTTTCCCTAATGCAAATTTGCTTATAGACAATGAAAGATGAGAAAAAAAATCAAAACGGATATGTGAAAATTATGATTGTTTATTTATTCATAAAAATAAAAAATAATATCATTCAGTTTACAATAATTTGGACACTCTACCCAAGGGTCAGCGAATTTGATTCTTCTGCGCATTGGTAATTGGCAATTAGCATTAAGCTATAGTCAATATTCTCATGCTTATTTGTCCCATTGTGGGCTTATCCCCTTCTCTTCGGCACAGTGAATTTTCTTGTGCCCTTTCCGTCCCATCATCATTCCTCTTCAAAATCATTTTGAGGTGCCTTTTGTTTTTTGTATGGTGTACATGAGGCACATAGCCCTTGCAAAATAAAATAAAAAAGACCCTTCTATTCATATCCCAAATTTTCGCACCATTCATTCACCACCAAATTGCAAATTATAATCCTTGCAAAATCCTAATGAAAAATCTCTTTGTCTCTATTTTTTCTTTCTCTTTCTTTTCCCTTCATATCATCGTGTATTTAGAATATGAAGAAATTTTGGCTTCTAGTTAACCTCGTAGGGACGCTGCTCCGTTTGCTTTGCTTTGGACACTTTCTCGTCCACCCTTGGTTTCTTTGGTCATTACGCTGAGATTCTTGATGATTTTGGGTCCATCTTAGGTATTGTACATCATCACTATAAGCATAGAAAATATGCTCGGGATACAATAGAGAAGCTAGGCTGGGGTTCATGTGATTTGTGCACAAATTTTAAAATAAACCACCGTAGTTTTCTTTTAACAATAAACACTTGCACCTAATTAATACTTGTGGTATTTAGCTAGTGAAATTTCATATAAAAACTAAGCAAGCACTATTTCCAACATAGATTAGCTCATCGTTTAATATGCCAAATTTGTTATGAAAATACGCTAAAAAAATGTTTATATAAATTCAAGTATCCTCACTTTTCCACCCATATATTCCTTGAGTTGTTTACCCTTTTTTGAAACCAAGAGACTTACTTTATTAATTTCTTTCATAATCTGTTTGATTTTGTTTGTTTATACATTGTAAACATCACGAAATTTGCAAAATGAAATTCCTTTCTCTGCCTCACAGCTAGCTGGCTAGCTCGCATGTCTTTTCTTTCCTTTGTTTTCAAAACACGTGACACGTCACATCCTTCATTATTTGTAATGTAAAGTAAATACCTCTTATTTAATATATCTGATTTATTTTGTAAAACTAATACTGCATAAACAAAAATTAAAACGATTAGCCCTTGAATTTAGCTTTGTCACAAAATATGGAAGAAAGAGCTTGTCCCATCCTTTTCACTGTATGCTAACACCAAAAATGGAACAGAGTCACATACGTGGTTGGAGTCTTAGAATTAGTTAATTTGTTTAATAATGAGCTGTAAACCCCTATCCCAACATGAAAGGCCATTGTATTTCACACAATTCCACTAAAAATTGCCTAAATTGCCTAAGCATTACTATGTGACTGCTACAGGTATGTCAAACTATAAAGGTAAGTCAATCGCCCTACTACCTAATAGGTCTGCTTGTACCGCCAAATTTCAATACATCCTTTTATGCATTTAGAGGTAAATGGAAACAAAGATCCATGCAGATTCTCAAATTCTCCGTTTACATCTTTCTCTATATTTATACTTCCCTACTTTTTGTTCTATTATGATAGGTAATTTGGTTAGAGAAGAATTTGCATAAAAAATGGAAACTATTTTTATTTATAGTAAGTTTGAGTTTATATACACATTCATAAATGTGTTGTGCTAATCATGATTAACTAACTGGTTAATATAAAACCTAATTGTAATGAGGTTAACTTACCTAAAAGATTTTTTTGTTTACAAAAACTTACCTAGATAGAGTGCAAAAATATGGTTAAAATATATCAAGTGAGCTCAAACAATATGAGTCAGAGAGTCATCAAGTTTCACACTGGACAAATAAAGACAAACACACTTCATTTTTATAAAACAAAAAAGGAAACATGCGTATATCTAATGCAAAATTAAACATACGCTTCATTTCTGTAAAAATAAAAATAAAAAAACACACCCTTCATTTCATGACAACTTTTATTAAATAATTATTTATTGATAAATCAAATAAATGATAGTTAGGAGTAAGTTGGTGGCTAATTGACCTAATGGGATTTCCTTTACAAACAATTTTTTAAAATGGGTTTGTTCTGAAACAATTGTCGGGGAGGGTCTCTTTTTTAACGCGTTTCGCCATGCATGTTGGCGACACAGCTGACATGGAGCATATTTCGCCATTGGCACTGACGAAACATGTAAAGTAGGCGTTTTGCCATTGGCGCTGGTGAGATGGAGGCTGACGTGGCGCGCATGCAGGGATAAATTAGGGATGATTGATTTTAACGGAAAAAAATTAAACAGAAAAAATTAAATATGATTGTAGTTAAATTAGAGATGGTTGATTTTAACGGAAAAAAATTAAATACGATTGTAATTGATTGTAGTTAAATTAGGGATGGTTGATTTTAACGGAAAAAATTAAATACGATTGTAATTGATTGTAGTTAAATTAGGAATGATTGATTTTAACAGAAAAAAATTAGACATGGTTGATTTTAATGGAAAAAAATTATACGGAAAAAATTAAATACAATTGTAATTGATTGTAATTAAATTAGGGATGATTATTTTAACAAAATAGGGGTAAGTAAACAATTAGATTTCACGTAATTAAATATTATTTCCCGTTATAACAAATCATATCAATTTAAAAAAAAAACAATCAAAATAAAGTTAAAAATATATTATATCAATAATCAATTACAATTATATTTAATTTGTTTTCGTTAAAATCAATCATCCCTAATTTAACTATAATTTTTTCTGTTTAATTTTTTTCCGTTAAAATCAATCATGCCTAATTTTTTCTCGTCAAAATCAATCATTCCTAATTTAACTACAATACATTACAATCATATTTAACTTTTTCCGTCTAATTTTTTTCCGTTAAAATCAATCATCCATAATTTAACTACAATCAATTAAAATCGTATTTAATTTTTTTCGTTAAAATCAATAATCCCTAATCTACCCTGCAATGCGCGCCACGCATTAACCATCCCTAATTTACCAACATGCATGACGTAACGCATTTAAAAAAAGACCCTCCCCAGTCATTATTTCAGAACAGACTCGTTTTAAGAAATTGTTTGTAAAGAAAACCTCATTAGGTCAATTAGCCTAAATTGATCTGCATTAAAGGCCTAAGGTTAGTGCATTTAAAGTTTGACTTAACTTGACTCGTTTAATAAATCCATTAGATTGACTAAAGCTTTTCTAAAAGTCTTTATAGTTAAACATGTAAGGTCATTAGTCTTAGAAAAGCCTATTAAATCTAACAACATGACCTATTTAACAACAATATATTTTAATAAAACATTATTATTAATATCACATAATATTATAATGATTTTCATGAAAATATAAAATTATTTTAGTGATTTGGCAATTTTAATAGTTTTAATATTTGGAGTGAATTAATTCCCATAAACATAAATGATAAACATGATTATAAACTCTTTTTTTTGGGAGGCTTAAAAAATTTGATAATCTATCATAAGTAATGTTTATAAGTAAATTTTGATCACATATAATAGTTTTAAATTGTCTTATTATATTTAATGAAAATCTTTAACTTAGTTAAAGAAAAAAACCTAACAAAAATGGAACATATTTAATTTTAGGCAACATATGAATAATTTTATTATTATACAATATATTTTATACAAATTTTAATATGAAACATATTTTTAAAAAGACTAACAGACTAAATTAAACTTATATATAGGTCAAATCTAAGCCTAAAATTAAACTATTGATGAATAATTAGTACAAGCTTAAATCAAAAATATAAAGTAGCTCATCAAACTAGACTTAAATAAGACACCAGCTTACCCAACCCATTTCCACACCGACATGGGAGGAAAAACTTAAAAAAAAAAAAAAAACGTTCAGTCTCTCGTATCTTCTATTACATATACTGATACTGATTAGGTTACACATGAAGTTGTTTTGATCAATAATTCCTTTCTCATCATTCTTTTACGCTGTTTCCGAGATTATCATTATTTTGTTCAAATGAGATAATTATTAGTCTATGTTTGTTTGAGTATATTTTACTTCAAACATTTAAAACTTTGAGGGTTTACTATTTTCTTAACAACTATTTTTTTAATTTAGTGATATTTATATATTCACTTAAATTAATATAACATGCATAAAATATATAGGTTATATTAAATAACTTACATAGATAATATCACCCCAGCAACACAAAACAAAATACAAATAAAATTTAAATATATTTTTAATTCTTATAAGTATATATTTTTTTATTTCTTAAAAAATTATATTTTTTTCGATCTTTAAATTTTTAATTTTTTGAGACAATTCTTATTATCACTTAGCGATGATCGATATGAGATACATTTAATTATGTCATATTAATATTATATTATTCCAAATGTGATATAACATGAACAACTCAATATATAATATATTATATATGATTAAGTGATGAAAAAGTATATATTCAAAATTTAGTATTTATAAAATAAAATTACTATATTTTAAAGTATTAAAATTACACTAAATTATATTCGTAGGAATAAAAATATATTTTATTCTGAAAATAAAATAAAATAAATAAAATAAAATAAATATTTTATAGATTGGATTCATTTCTTGAGAACCTTTGTGGATATGAATCTTTTTTTTTTTCTCGTTCCCCACAAAATTATTTTACCCTACAGTTAGGTGAAATAACAAATATCAAAAGTAACAAAGGAACCACGTAAAGACGCGCGTACGCGTGTCTCCAACTGGTGCTCCATCTTTCTATGCCTTTTACCTGTTTGTTTATTTGTCACACACAAAATGAAAGATAGAGCAGTGACCTAACCAACCATCTACAATACCATTTTCATTGCCACCTGTTGCTTGGTCTACACATGGCTCTTTTTTTATTAATCAGAAGGCTTAGTAAAAATTTCCAATCCATCATGAGAACCGATCCTACGTGACCACATAACCTAAGGTTGGATATTCTATGATATTAGTTGTTTAAAAGATTCATAATTAGTGATAATATTGAATGATCAAAGGATATAAAAATAAAAGTATTCACAACCGCTCAAGAAAGTTAAGTGTCTCAATTCGCAAAAGATACTTTATGCATTAATATAATGAAAAAGCTTGGGACAATGACTGGGATGTCAGCCAACCAGAGTCACACATGACCAAAAAAAATAAATTGCACTAGGGTCTGTTACCGAAAAAAAAAAACGAAAGTACTGGGGACAGGAAAAGAATAAAACCCTGAACCATAGTTAAAACTAGATAGACGTACATTTTTATTTTGATTATCTTGAATTTGATATTTTTTTAAAGAATAAAGAAGTGTGTTTCTTCTTATGGGTTCGATTCTATATATAACAAAAAGTTATTCATCAACAGAGGAAATGTATTTTACTTTTTTTCTTCTTAATGTTATCCTATGCTTTGAATTCTTCAGTCCCAGATAGGTCCATAGGTACATCATGCACGTACATGATTACAGGCAGAAGAAAGCACACAATATAACAAATATAGTAACAATGATTTATTTTTTTGGAAAAAATGTAAATTATATTAAACTCAAAATGATACAACAATAAACGAGGCATACCACGCAGCTAGAGAAAATAAAAAATCTCCCTAATACAAGAAGACCTTTATCAAGATGCTAAAACAAATGCAACAGGTACGCTTGTCTATACATAAAAAACTTAATTTTGTTAATAACCTCTATTACAGAAAATTGATAATCTTTAAAAATCAGCTTGTTTCTAGACAGTCAGATGCAGTAGATTTTAATTGTTATAGCGTAATTTTCATTGAACACCTAATGTGGATCTGCCCCTAATTAAAAAGTCAGTAATGCGCGGTAAAGAAGTGAAACGGCTGCGGAAAGGAACCAAATCACGAATGTGAGTCCAAACTTTGAGAGGTTTCCTGCAAGAAAAGAACAAATGAGCATTTGACTCAGCCTCATTTGAACATAAAGGGCAGATGGAACCCTTGTTCAAAAAAACAACTTTGTCAAGAGTAAACAGTCGGTTCCTTCTAGCAAGCCACAAAATGAAAGATATCTTAAGGGGATTGCTAGTTCCATATAATAGAACACCAACTAACAGTAGAATTGATACCTCTAATGTATTCATAGACTTTACCAACAAGCAATTGTTCATTGGTACTCCAAGATTGAATTCTCTTTTTGGTCTCTTCCATGCTTAGCTCTTTAGAGATAATAAAGTCCCTTATTTGAATGATTTTTTTTATTAAAATTGAATTTGATGAAGAAGTATTATAATTCCATGCATCGCTTCCTCTAAAATAGTAACGGTAAACCCACCGAACCCATAGAGAATTTTTCTTATAATGAACGTCCCATAAAATACGGGAAAGAAGCGCAAAGTTTTAGTTGAGATTAAAAAAACCTAAACTTCCTTCTTTTTTCGGAGAACAATAATTTCTTTGAAAAAAAGAAAGAGCGCAACTACCAATCTTTAAATAAACAATGGAAATTTAAGAAGTACTAAGAATAGTTATTACTGTGAGGATTATAATAAGTACATAGGAGTATGTTCTTAAAAAAAAAAAAAAGTTGAGATACCGAGACAGTTGTGATTCCGAAATCGAGAGAGAATGGTAATCTTTTTAACACCGAAAGACCATGACACTGTCAAGTACCGACTGTTAGGATAACGATATAGGCATCAAAACATTCTCATGTAAATATTAGGGTAAGTTTCTAGATATGATATTAGAAGTGCTTTCAAAATCTCCTGTTGAAATTCTAGAAATATATATTCTTAAAATATATAAAGATAAACGAGGAGATGAGGAGAGAAATTCTGGGGGACCTCGGCGCAAACTGAAAGCGACATACACTTTAAGGTACGAAAAATAAATCTTAAGATGTTCAACTCACTTTACTTTTTAAAAATAAATCTTAAGATGTTAATATATATTAACATTGGTAAAGATTAAGAAACCATACACAAACAAGTCTTTTTTAAGATTCCCCCCTTCCTATATACTTTTTAATATCACTTGTAATTAATTTTGTATATCCTGATTATGTTGGGACTTTAAAGTTTGAAAAAAATAATATTTTGAATATACTCATAGTTGTTTTAGAAATTTATAAAAAATATTTTATTATTGAAGTTTCAAAGTTGATAGTAAAATTTAAATCTATTATTAATAATACTGACAGTAACTAGAAACAAAAAAATATCCCTAAAAGGTTCATTTAAGTTAAAATAAGTTAAAGTTTGACATATATTAATTACTCACTAAAAAGGATTAAAATTTTCTTTTTGACGTAAGTATTCAAATATGTAGAATAAGACAGAATTGTAACCTTAACCTACACTTTTATCGTATTTATAAGATTTAAATTTAAAATAATGTTTATTATTTTGATAAAATTCAATCTATGATATTTTTTATATTAATTATTTTTAAACTAAAAATATTCCTTATTAAAAAAAGTAAATATATATATTAACAAATCATTAAGAGGAAACATACTGATTTAAATTAACTATAAGTTAAAGTTTGACATATATTAATCACTCACGAAAAAGGATTGAAATTTTCTTTTTATATAAGGATTAGAATTTGTAGAATAAGACAAAATTGTAACCTTAATATATATTTTTGTATTTATAAGACTTAAATTTAAAATAATATTTTTTTATAAAACTGAATTTATAATATTTCTTACATTAATTATTTTTAAATTATAAATACTCCTTATTAAAAAAGTTAAGAGAATATATCAACAAATCATTAAAAGAGAAAAGACTCATTTAATTTAAATTAAAGTTTGATATATATTAATTACTCATGAAAAAGGATTATAATTTTCTTTTTGATGTAAGGATTAGAATTTGTAGAATAAGACATATAGAATTGTAACCTTTAACATATACTTTCTTTCTTTGTATTCATAATATTTAAATTTAAAATGATATTTATATTTTATAAGATTCAATCTATTGTATTAATTATTTTTAAATTATAAATATTTTTTATTAAAAAATAAGAAAATATATTAACAAATCATTAGAAGAGAAGAAATATTGATAGCAAAAATAATTTTAAAAAAAATTATGAATTTAAGATAAATTTATTATTATAAATAAAATTAATCATTTTTTAAAAAAATTTAATAAATTAAGTAATTGAGTATTGTTCTATTGAGTTGAGTAAGGGTCGGTGTTTGCAAAAATGTCGAGCCGACGGGGTCAAATACCAGTAGTGACAATGGCAATGGGGGAGCTGGACACTGCTGAACCGGAAGAGATTATATACTGTAACAGATAATTAAGTATTAGTCTCATCTGGATATTTCTGATATAGTGAACTTAATTTATCTTTACATACAAGTTGTCACCTTTTGAACTATTAATTGCAGGCAACATAGGTGGGAATTTCTGGCTGCTTGTCGAGTTTGGTTCTTTTCTAGATTCAGGTCACACTGTTGTCCAATTCAAATCCCATCAAATTGGCCTTTCTTTCCAATATGATTGGTGAAAAAATGTTCAAATAATATTATTTACTAGTTTACCTACGACTAATAATGTGTTTATAACAATTTAGTTTGAAGAATTTTTTCTAGTAAAAAAAAAGTTTGAAGAATTTTTAATTATATTTAAAAAGTATCCTAGCTATAAGACGTTTTGGCTGGAGCATAAATAATACCAACACAGGGTTTGTTTTTTGCTTTCATTTTTCTTTTGTGTTTTAGGAGTGGTCCTTGATTGTTACGCTTCATGATGATGATGGTGGTCTTCATCTATCTATACAACTCAGGCCAACTTAACTTTCAAGTTGACCCAAGAGACATATGTAATTAGACAAGTTTTATTCTTCCCCCTTTCAGCTAAAATGTGAGCATCCAAAGGATGTGGACTTAATTGTTTTTGTTTGAAATAAAATGTACACACATCAGTGTCAAGCCGGCTACCTTTTCATTATTTTAATTTCTCTTTAATTTTTGAAATTATCATGTCAATTAAATTTTAATCGTAAAGTTCTTTTTGCTAGGTTAGTTGATTAGTACAACCAGATGAAACATTAATTACCACATATCGATTATGACTTCAGTAAAAAGGGAATGCAGAGTCAAGGAAAAAAAATCAAATATTCACGATAGTGATTTTGATGAATACTAACATTCAGTTTATAAAATATTCAATATAAACAGATAATATTAAAATAATTCTACATGCAATGCAAGTGATCCCACGAGATGGATTTCAAAATGAAATTAATACTTCTAATTAAATTAAAATAATTTCATGTTAATTGGATCAATAAAAAATTAGTTTAGTTGCTAAAAAAAGAACTCATATTAAAAAAATGTTAATTTTATTAGTGTAAGAATCTTATTAGTAGATAATTTAGAAGTATGGAAGCGCTCATTCAGTTTTGAAATTTTCCTTAACCATGACAAATTCTTAGAATCAAACTCACCCACATTTTTAGTTATAAAAAAATCTGTAGAAAAATGTTAAAATATTCTACCTTTTTTGAGTTGAAGATTAAATTTAAGAAGAAAAGAAATCTTAGTCTAAGACAAATGGCATCTTAATCCAAAATAAAAAAATTTCAGACTCAAAAAATGTTTATGAAAATACATATATTTATCTTAAGAAATAATGAGATGAGGTATTGAGGGATTTAAGATTAGCCCAACATTAGTTTGTTCGGTTGGGGCAGCGCGAGGAGCTCTTTTTCACATCTCAATCATCAATCATGTTCAAGTTCTCCACAAACAGTGTACTCCTCCCAAAAAACTCAACGAAACCAAACCATATAGTACCCATGGTTGTAAATTGTAATGTACTGTAACGTAATTTCACAAAATGTTATTGACGTAACCATGATGTCAACCCGCACTAGTCCATGAATCATGTCCACTACTCTCTCCCCAAGTCCCAACCCTACACTGCCACAGTTTCACACCCTCTTTCGCTCTCTGACTCAGCAAACAAAACAACACACATTTCTCTATCTCTCTCTCTAGACTCTATCTGTATCTGACTCCCGACACTGTTTCAGAACCCGACAAAAGCAAAGCAACCTGTGCCTCCTCCCTTCTTCTAAGTTCTCAGTTCTCACTCTCAACCCAGTGGCTCTACCCGTAATATAACCCAAAAGTTTTCCTCTTTCTGAAAGCACACCACACAATACATCCACCACTTCCATTTATTTTTCTCACAAATGGAAAGCCACAAGAGAGAATGATATCACAGTTCCGCAGGTTCACTTCAGCTTGAACACGACCTCACCTTAAGCCCACCTATTTCCTTTTTCCTTCAAGCGATTCCAAACACACCCCACTATCACTCTCTCTCAAATGGAGAAGATGATGGTTCTCTACAAGCTCGAAGCTCGTGGCATAATTTAGACACTTTTCTCTCTCTCTCTCTCTCTCTCTCTCTTTATCTCTAGAGTACTTTCCCTTTTTCTTTCTTTCTTTCTCTCTTTACAACTTCCTCTGCCGGAGGAGGATGGCATGCCGGAAATTTGTCACCGGGAACTTGGATCCGCAGAGAAAGAGAAGTGGGGGGTTGAGAACGAAACAGGCGGGGAGAGGATCGTGCCGTGGTAGTCAAGACTCGGAATTCAAACTCGCCGGAAAATGCTTCTTCTCCGGCTGTGAAACATAGCCTTTTGTGTTTTTCTGTTAGTGCATGCTCTTGTTCTTCCATTGGGTCGTAGAAAAGGAAAAAAAAGTGAGAAAATTCTCGCGTGGTTTTGAGATGGGGTTTCTGTTGAAAGAAGCTTTGAGGACTCTCTGCGGTCGGAATCAGTGGTCTTATGCTGTGTTCTGGAAGATCGGTTGCCACAATTCCAAGTAAATTGGCTTTTTTTTTTTATAAAAAAAAACAGTTTTTACTTTCTGCATGCACCAAACTTTGGTTTTGGTTCTAGGAATTTCCGAGAAAGGTGAATACTATGTTTTTGTTTGTTACATCTTGTTTGTGTTGTGTTTTGCTGTTTTTTTGTGTGTGTACCATGTGTGTTTTATCTTCGTGGTTACATGAGCTTGATCGAAAAGCAAGTAACGTGGGATGGAGTGAAAAATGTGTATAAAAAATTATGTTTTTTCGAGTTTCCGAATCAACTTTGGTTAAGTATTTGTTGTTATATGTTTGCTTTTCGTGTTTGTACAGATGTACTTTCTCAGGACCACGTATGCGGGGATCTCATATGAAATTCATGTTCATATTAGATTCTGTTTCTGGGGTTGATTTGCTTCCAAGATATGATGGACATGCTGGGGTCTTAATTATGGGTCACTGCTTCCTTTTATTTGATTCGTATTCGTGTTCTGCAATATACTCTTTTCTACTTTGGAACTTTGTGCCTGGATTGCTTCTGTTTTGTCTTCAAGAATCTTAGTTTTTATATATAAAATATTTATTTATAAAAGAAGTTTGTTTGCCATTGGATTGCCAGGCGCACTATCTATTGGATTTATGGTCTGTGATTCTCTAAACGAATCTGCTAATTCGGAATTTGTCTTTGTTTTCATTCTGTTTGGCCTTACTTATTTTTCCCCTGATAAGAAAAAAAGATTTTTATTTTTTATTAGCTAATGAGCGGTTTATCTGCCGATCAATCTTTGTCATGCAAACAACTTATGAGTTAGATTAAAAGAATCCACTCTATTTCCTTGTTTTGGTCTTCTCAGCCTTTTCTTTTCTTTTTAGACTAAATATTGTAAAGGATCTTTGTTGCTTGCTCATTAATCTCAGCAGCCAAAGTGGAGTTTGAATTATTAAGCTTTTGACTTTATGATGATTAAATGTCTTTGTTTGAGTTAGTTGAGTGTGGTTTGATTTGGCAGGCTATTAATCTGGGAAGAATGCTATTATGAACCTTTGCCGTGGCCTCCACACATGTTTGGGATGCCTGATTTGCCTTACCAGAATGGGGAAGGATGCTGGTTTTCTTCAGAGTCTCTGTCATCTCAGCTTGGGATTCAAGAGGAGGTCCGAATCTCTTCTTTGATTAAAAAAATGACTGTAAACAATTCAGTTATTATTGCAGGTGAAGGGTGGGTGTTTTCTGTTTTCATCGATCTGCATATTTAATTCAGGTTTCTTACAAAAATTTAAAGTGATTTTTTTGTTGCTCCCGACTCAATTGCTGTTTTTTCTGTTATTCAGCATAATTGGGCGGGCTGCATTTACAGGCAGCCATCAGTGGATTCTTTTGAACAATTTCACTGAAGATGCATATCCTCCACAGGTATGAAGTTGATTATCAGCTTCTAGTCGTAGCTTAAATATGCATCTTTTTCCTAGAAAAGTTTAGAGACTCGTATATATGCTTGTGAACTTCATTTTGATTTCTTTGTTCTCTCTTTTTAGGTATATGCTGAAGTGCATCACCAATTTTCAGCTGGAATACAGGTTTGGGATTTTCATTATGCTGTGTTTTGTTATAAAAAAAACTTTTTATTGATGTTTCATGATACCATATCATATTGTTTTTGCAGACAGTAGCAGTTATTCCTGTGCTTCCTCATGGGGTTGTTCAACTTGGTTCTTTCTTGCCTGTAAGTCATTTTCTTTTGTCTGCAATTCTGAAGAGATATAATGTACATAAGATCTCCAATGATTTCATCATGCTAGAGCACAGAATTATGGTGAGAGGTCAGAATATCTCACATTGTACTCAAGAGTGAAGTTCCTGGTTAACTTAAGAACTAAAAAGTTGCATAGCACTGAAGGATCGCAAGAATATATCCATTGCATAAATTTAGGATATCTAGCCTTGAAAGTTGACACGTTGACAAGTGAGTTCTTTCAATCACGTAAATCCCCGTTGTCATAGAATTCACTCTCTTGATCTGAGAGTTCTACATGGCCTGAGTGATATCATTCCATGATTCCTTGATCTGAGAGTTCTGTTTCCTCATTGAGTTTTACAGACGAAGCATTGCTAGTTTAGTGATTGTGTTGTGCATTGTAGTGATTGTGTTGTGCCATTATTTGAGAAGCTTTCCTGTCTGCTGTTCCAATGTCCCTCAACTAATGCACCAATACTTGATGAAACAGATAATTGAGAATATGGGATTTGTGAATGATGTGAAGAGCTTGATCTTTCAATTGGGATGTGTTCCTGGCGCCCTTCTATCTGAAGACTATTCACCTCCCATTGCTGGTGTGCCTGTGTCTGTTGATCCACCAGTCATTGCCTCAAACTGCCCTCCATCCGTAACTAGTGGCTCCAATCAGCAAAATAATTCATCGCATGCTTCAATGTCCTTTAGTGTTCAAACACCATGTCCTCTAAAGGCAGAGACAAATACTTGCCAGGGTTCTGCATTGACACCCCAAACCCATAAGCTGAACCAGATATCCAATAACCCTTGCCAACCAAAGGTTATTCCAACGAGTAAAACAAACTTTGCTAGCCAACGAGAGAATAGAGCTGTGGAAGCTGAAGTAATACCCTCAGATCTAGATTCATGCCTGCAGCAGCATTCTGTTTCATGCAATGCAAGATCTGCTTTCAATAACTTGATTGGTTCTGGGTCTTTCGGTCAATCTGGTATAAGTGCTGATAATCTTACATTAATGGAGCAGCAAATCATATCAGCCATTGGGAATCGAGATAATGTTAATCCTCGTGTAAATGCCTCGAGCTCGTTGAACAAGTCTCAACTAAGAACAGATGGAGGCCATCTACTTGGCCACAATATGAGTTCTGGCAGTACTTCAATACTAGGAGGAATCCCAATACATGGTGGGATGAGTACTCTTTTGAGGTCAAATCTGATTACCAGTTCTGGTTCAAAATCTTCCCAAGCATCCACAGCTGATTTTTCTGGAGTAGGAGTTGGAATTGGACCTCAAAATTGTGATTCTTCAACTAAAGCTTTGGCAAATTTGACTAGTCAATCAGTAACCTTTCCCATACATGTAGAAGGTTCTAATCAGAAGATTCTTGTTTTAGATTTAAAGTGTGCTTCATCAAATCAAAAGATAGACTATGATTTGCTTCAGGCCCCTAACCCCCCCACTTTTCATGTTGAGGAACAAGTGCCCTTTAGTGGTCAAAACCCTGGTTTTACCCACGATTGCCTTCATAAAGATGGTAGTAGTCAATCTATGATGACAAAGGATCCTAAAGACAAACTAGATTGTGCTAAACCTCCATCAGGTGATGACCTGTTTGATGTTTTAGGGGTGGATTTGAAAAACCAATTGCTGAATGGAAACTGGGATAATCTCTTTACTTATGAATCAGATGCTAATGCAGAAAATATGGAAAAAAAGATAGCACCTATGAACAAGGAGGGTGTAACAATAAATCCTGATATTTATTCAGTTAAAGAAACAATATCAGACAGTGACATTTTTTCTGGGATGGGAACAGACAACCTCTTGGATGCCGTGGTCTCAAAAGCCAAATCTATTATGAAACTGGATTCTGATGACATGTCTTGCAGGACAACATTGACAAGGAATAGTACTGCCTCTGTTCCTTCTCCTGCCTGCAGGCCGGTAATGTCGGGTCATTTCCAGGGGGGATTGTTTGATTTTCCTAAGAATTGGGGTAAAACAGGTGCCATAGAAACTAGTTTGCTTAGGTCCGGATGTAACAAGGATGATGCTGGAAACTGTTCTCAAACTAGTTCTGTTTATGGCTCTCAACTTAGTTCATGGGTTGAGAATAGTGGGAGTGTGAAACGTGAGAATATTGTTTCAACTGGATACTCAAAGCAGGCAGATGAGAGTTGCAAACCAAATCGTAAGAGGCTTAAACCAGGAGAGAATCCCCGGCCTCGACCGAAAGATCGTCAAATGATTCAAGATCGAGTGAAAGAGTTACGAGAAATTGTGCCAAACGGAGCAAAAGTATTTCCTTGCTTATTATTTCATCCCTTATTTTTTGGTAATTTAAATATCTTGTTCAGTCACTGAGTTGTTTTTTTTTCTTTGATCTCTTTTTATGACTTAATAGTGTAGCATAGATGCACTTTTGGAACGGACCATTAAGCACATGCTTTTCTTACAAAGTGTGACAAAGCATGCTGACAAGCTGAAACAAACAGGGGAGTCTAAGGTATGGGACAGTATTCACTCCCACGGCTTCTACCTTAGGCAGTTGATCTTGTATATATGGTAATATTTTATTTTCGTGGGGAACAATAAATAGAGAAAACATATATTTGTTAACATTGAAAAGTTTTCTTGCCTATTTATTTGGTAGCTCAAATCAAATATCAACTAAACCCTTTTTACAATAAAAAATTGTTCTTCATCATTTATACTATGAGGGACTATAAAGAAGAAATTGTAGTAGATAATTTTTTTATTTGAGGAATTATTTATAATGAAAAAAAATGATCCCTTCATTAAATATGCAGATTATTAATAAGGAAGGTGGGCTGCTTTTGAAAGACAACTTTGAGGGTGGGGCTACGTGGGCATATGAAGTTGGCTCACTATCAATGGTTTGCCCCATTGTAGTCGAGGATCTGATTCCACCTCGTCAGATGCTAGTGGAGGTAGTGGATGGTTTTTAAAGTTCTTTTGGTCCTCATATATTGCTTTATCTGCTTTATCACCTGTATAATCTGTTTGTTTGGTTATTCTGACAGATGCTTTGTGAGGAACGAGGTTGCTTTTTGGAAATAGCCGACTTAATCAGAGGATTAGGCTTAACCATCTTAAAGGGGGTAATGGAAGCTCACAATGACAAAATCTGGGCACGCTTTGCTGTTGAGGTAGTAATACTCCAGACAGGGACATATCTTATCATAACTTAATACATAGGGAATGAATTACTCAAGTTATAAGTCTCAGTATCTGACTTATGTTGCCTTCAACACCTAAGCGTTTTCTTGGCACAGAGAGAAATTGTGACTATAGCCTATAAAGTCCTGTACCTGAAGTTGTCTCTGCATTGGGTAGATATAGTGATGTGTGTCCTGCAGGCAAATTAGTGTGTAGGAATTTTTTTTCACTGGTATAGGAATCTAGGATAACTGAAGTCATAGGTCTCCACATTCTCGGTATACATATTCAGTGTTTGTTTGGTTCAGTTTACTTCGAGGAAATGATCATTTATTTTTGGCAGCTTCCTAAGAGAGCTATTGAAAGTAAGATTATTTCTTTTGGAGAAATAAGATATTCCAAAAGCAAGCATTTAAGATTCTGTTTTCAGTACTTAAAACAAGTTTTATTTTATTTTTTATAAATGCTGACCAAGAATGTATCAAATATTAGAGACAAATCATTGTGACAAACCAAACATCGTTGCCCCAAAGTATCAATACTATGTAGTGACTGAGTTCATGAAACGAAGCCGAGAAGGTCTCCATATTAAAAAAGAACTACTACTGCAGGTTGCCTTGCCGATGTTTATGCTATTTGAGACTTGGCTTAAAAAAAAGCCTTACTTAAAGGATAATAATATTTGGCTCTTCATCTTCATCCTGTTAACCGTTTTAAAATTAAATTACAGCATGAGACATTTCATGCTTTCTTTTCTGTTTTTTGATTTTTATGTTATCTGCATTTTAAAAGCAAAAGTTTGATGCATGATGTTAAGGAATCCAATGTAGTTATTAATTTAATATGCAGGCAAACAGGGATATAACAAGGATGGAAATATTTATGTCACTTGTTTGTCTTTTGGAGCAAACGGTGAAGGGCAACACATCTTCATCCAATGCAATTGATAACATGGTGTATCACTCTTTCCCACAGGCTACGCAGACAACAGAAAGGTCTAGTAGTTTGCAGTGAACCCACCTGTTACATGTTTTCTTATCAGGATGTGTTGAGAGCAAGTCCGGTATGCGCTTGCGATGACTGACATCAAATCCAATCTAAGATTTCAGGTGGTCTTGACTTTGTCTAACTGTTTTACATCTCATATCTGAACTCATTTTGAAAGAGTGTGTAAGAGGTACTAGGTAGTGGAAATCATGTCAAGATAAATATGGATTCCTGCGTTGTAATTTTGAATGTTTCCTTCTGTGCCGGTCAACATAATGTATACTGTGTTGGCATTTTCTACTGATATCATATTACTGAACTCTTAGATGACTTGCTTCCATTTTTTATAATTGTGAGTTATTACCAAAGCAGTTGGTCTTGTGATTCAGATCAGATGTATAGATATTGTAGGATATGGAAAGAATGGTCTCATGTGCTCATTAGCTTGCTACACACTTTCTTCTGTGCCCTTTTACTCCAGGCTTTAGAAAGTTTGTACCAAATATGTTTATATATTATGTGAACTTGAAAGTTTTGTACCATGTTATGTAAGTTCTACTCAACACAACAAATATTATATTATATTTATCTGAAAAACCGATAAAATAATCAATAACTGTTATTCAAATTCCTCTTATTTGGTTCAACCTAAGTAACTTACTATTTAATGGTAAAAACCTCCCAACATTCTGCTCCAGTGTCAACTTTGTGTTTACTGATAAATATAATTCATAACCTTCCAACGCTTAACTCCATTCAATTAGCGAGATAATAAATATTATTCTCAGAAGGAAATGATAAATTGATAAGAACTAGAAACTATTGCGGCTGTCCTTTTAAATTATTAAACTTAACTCTTAAGCACATATATCCGTTGCTTTATTGTTAATGTGCTTCCATTAGTTTTTGTCCACCAACAATTAAGCACATCAAACTTGGTAGTTGTTTCTGTCTAAGGAAAAGGGAGATGTCTTGGAGGTGCGCGATGACTAAATAGAAAAGAATAAAAGTAGAAACTCTAGTTCTTTCAAATCCTAAATTACTAAGGCCTAAAAATTCGATGGCTTCTTATTCATTGATGTTGATGGTTGGGTTTGGTTGCAAGGTGGTGAGTGGTGGTGGTTTAGCCTAGTGAACTTGGGTTGTTGATGGGGAACTCAGTGATTTTTGCACTGGAACCAATGTAGAATAACGTTTTTCTACATCGTAATAATAACCTATCTAAAAAAGTTAAAAATCATTAGCATCACATAGGCTCAAATTAGGTTTGGATTATCCTGAGTCTAGCTCCAAAAAAAAAATAATATATTTCAATTTTAAGAAAATAAAAAATATACCCAAAAATTTTACAGACAAATATTGTATATTTTAATATTTTTAAAAACAAAAAAAAAATTTAGTATGATAGTAATATGTCCCGTGAGTTTTAAAGTACAACTAAGTCAAATTAGCAAAAGAATAAATTAATAAACAAATAAAAATAAGTTGTGTCTTAATCAAATCTATCTATCAAACTTATAGATTTTGTAGTTGTTTGGCATAAGTGGGAGGTGGCATATTAGTGCATGTCCTGATCATCAAAGTTTATACAACAAAATCAGTGCTTTGGTCAAACACAAAGCATCACCGCTTATTATTTTTGTTTAGATATGCTGATGGTGGCTATGAGAGGACCTAGATGACAGCCTAGTTAGTGATTCTGAAGAGACTGCAAATGTTGATGTTGGTAATTAATTGTAACAAATCCAGGTGCTAAAGAATTAGCAGATAGACCTTCCTTTTTACTACATTGAAACGTCGTAATAATCTTCCTTCCGAACATGGAATTCTCCATTCTTTAGTAGTATAAAGTATAATACATATCTCTTGAGTTGTTGAAAATGCGGTGTCCTCCATTATTCATCCAGAAACCTTTTTTCCCCCTATCTCTTTAGCTCATGAAACATGCGTGGCTCCTTATTTTGTAACAATAAGCTAGTTTGTTAGCATGAAACATGCGTGGCTCCTTTGCACGTAGGCGGCAATACTCTATATATATGAACCCATGTAGAATTACAATTACCTTGTCAAGCGTTGATTCTTTGTGCATTTCAACTCATTTACTTAATCCCCTCAAATTGAGGGATAAAAAAAATGTGCTTTGCCAACAGGTGCCGAACACGCCACCACACCCATACATGGAAAATACTATTCCATTCCATAAATCACAAGCTAAGTTACTCCTTTAAGGTGGGAGTGACACTAGTTTTGATCTCTATTTTGTAATATTTTCTCCTTCCTTTTATGTTTTTGGTGACAATATAACGTGGGGGTTCTCACGATCTTCTTGACTTAGAATTTTTTGTGGGTGAGTAATCATATCATTAATATTGTACACGTATGTTGACAAAGCTATATAGAGATGTTGATTTACTAATTATGTTCTTGTAACATTTTTCAGGTGCAACGCTAGGAAAAGGTCTAAACAGGGTGTTGCCAATGGGGTTAGGCTTTCGGTGTTGCAATCCGTGTAATAGCTCTAGTCTTTTTCACAGGTAATTAGTAATTTATTAATTAACAATTCATAAATTAACAACCTATTAATTAATGTACCAAAAGAAATGTTGTTAATTCATTGAATTCTATAATATGCAGCACTAGAACATTGACATTTATGAGATTTTTATCATGACTGAAGGCGACATACGATTATCTTTGTGTCTCTTAATAAACTCTCGTGCAACTTCTAATAGTTCTCCGAAAGAGACACAAAGATGATCATATCTCGTCACCTTTAGCCGAAAATCTCATAAATGTCACATTTCCAACTGCATATTATAGAATTCAATGAATTAATAACATTCTTTTTGGTACATTAATTAAGAGTAGGTTGTTAATTTATGAATTGTTAATTAATACATTACTAATTACATGTGAAAAAGACAGATATTGAGAAGAAAATCAGTAGTCTTTCTTTATCCTAAAAAAACCAGCTATTATACGGACTGCAACATGGCGCCGGCTAACCCACCCTGTTTAGACCTTTTCCGAGTGTTTCCTTAAGAATGCAGGTCTAGCGGTGCAATGTTAGGAAGAAGATGCAGCTGGATCACAATGTTAGGAGGGAGAAAAATATTGCGCAGCTGGATCACAATTTATCACTCACCAGTTTTTAAAAAAACTGGAGTTGGAGAGAACGCCAATTGACCCACAAAGGACTATGAGACTACACAAAGGAGTAAAAAACATGGTGTCTATCCCGGACCACCACGGTCTAGTGGTGCAATGTTAGGAAGAAGATGCAGCTGGAAGAAGATCTAGCAGTGGGGCGCCATTGGAAGAAGATGTGCACGCACTACCATACACTGCCATAGAATCAGTTAGTTAGTTACTGATTTTTCTAAAAAAGCTGTTATAAAGATAATATATATATATATATAGGATATTGAATGCATGAATAAAAGCAAAGAAACATTTTGAGTAAAAGCTTAGCTTAGTTCAGGAGTGACCTTGACATCGAACCAAGGCAGTTATCTTCTTCCTCTCACTCATAACATGCAATCAGCTTTAGATTCTGGCTGCAAGATGGTTGTAATTATAGATATTGATGTTCATTATGGAAATGGCACAGCAGAGGGATTTTATAGATCAGATAAGGTTCGGGTCCATCTCATCCGCAAAGTGGATCGGTTGATGAGCTAGGTGAAGGAGAAGGTTATGGCTTTAACTTGAACATATCTTGGAAATACATCGACCAAAATAGAAATTTCGACCTCTTTCTTAATCTGCTTCCAAGAGTCCAAAGTAAACATCAAAGCTTAACTATCAAGCGAAATCAACAACAAGACCATTTGGCAGAAGTTCAAACCATTAATCCATGAAACTATCAAAATTTAACAACCAAGCAAAAACTATACCTTAAAGTTTAACCTATGATAATCCCCAGAGAATATATCATATTTCAGTAAGTGGTCAATAACTTTTTAGGTTCTCTTTGTTTTAAAAAAGGATTACATTTGGGTTTCTTCATGATTTATTTAACAAATCATAGCTCTATATTATGTGAGGGTGATCGGACTGATTATATGAAAAAGACGAGTACTGGTGTTTAGCTTTTTTCTTTAACAGTTTTGAACATTTTGACCAGGGTAAGCTTTTTTCTTTAACAGTTTTGAACATTTTGACCAGGGTATCCTCACTCTCATTGCGCTGTGAGACTAATCCCTTGGATCCATATTTTGACCTGCCACTGCCGACTGTAATGTAATGTTTACAAATTCATCAACAGTCTAATTTTCATGATCCACATTCTTTGCTGCATTGGATTAATCACCTCTCTTATTTAGAGTATCAAGGTTACTCTATTAAAAAAAACTGATTTTTCCTTTACTTATATTGTATCCTCATGTGCCTCAGTTTGATCCCAATGGAAGGCAATGCCTAACAATGGAGGGCTATAGAGAAATTGGGTCTTGCGAAAAGGCACAGTGAAGGACGCCTTCTAATTGTCCAGGAAGGTAGCTATCATGTCACATATTCTGCATATTGTTTACATGCAACACTTGAGGAGATTCTCAACCTACCAATGCCTCTAGTACCAGATCCTATCGCTTATTACCTAGAGGACGAGACATTTTCTATCAAAGTTATAGAAGCCATTAAGAATTATCAAAAAGATAAAGTGCCCTTGTGGAGAAACTCATGAGACACTTCGTCCAACATCTTTATGCCATGTTTGTCTGTGTGAAGCAAATCTAGATTATATAAGATTTGCTGATTTAGATTAAAAAGAATGTTTGAGATAAGAAGGGTTAATATTTATCATTCTATTGAGGGATTTTCAAGGTTGCTTTAGATAAAGTTTACACTCTTACGTTATATAATCTATAATTAAATAATAATATAAAAAACATTTCATTTATGATTATATTCTTAAGATTCACACCCATTCTTTTTCACTTGATACAATTTAAATTTAGCACTTCTCTTATTATTGTTTTGGTATTAAAAAAATGTTTCATTGGCATCATTCTTTCTTTTCTTTTTTACACCTTATCTTTTGTTACTTCTATCTTCTATCTAGTTTAAAAGATCACATCATTAATGGATATTGGACTAATTTGTTTAAAACTTATTTATTAGAAAAATACTTATTTTAATAAAATAAACAATTTTTTTTAATGTTTATCTAAATACTTTTGCTTAAAAAATATATATTTTTTTATTTTAATAAATAAATCCTATCCGTTTATTGAATAAGTATTTTTTTTTAAATCACATTTAAAAATTATTTATTTTAAATTTAAACAAACTCATCGATAGGATGTAATTATAAAGATGTAATGGGATAGTTTTGCGCCACGGCATTAATTGAGTCTATAGCCTATACACCATTATGCAGATTGATTTGGCGGGACCGTATAAAAGGTCTAGAAAACAATTGAATTCCTTGATTGCACGCCAATCTGGTATGAATGCGAATTGTGGAATGAGTACAGTTTGCGTTGACATGCCGTGAATAATTTTGCTTTAACAAAACATGATTGCATCAATTAAGATGGTCTTAAAGCAGAAACATAGGCATTACAGGTTTTGAATGACTAACAAAAAAGGTTTCTCTTTACCTGCCAAGACCATGAACAGCAATCAACTAACTGGGTTCACTGATGTTGTAACTAATTGGCGCCGCCAGCAGTGGAATTAAAATTGGAATGGACTTTATTGAGTAATTTTACTTGAAAAAAATAAGATTATCTACGGACCGACATTAGTGGAGAACTTTCCTAAATTGACCCGCCACGCCTTCTAACGAACTTTCCTTAACAGAGGGACCTACCGTTTGTTTTCGCCTCCGGTCTTGCATGCGGACCACAGTGCACAGTTGCAGCAACATTATCACTGGGCCAATTCCTCAGAATATTGGAACTCTTACTTCCTTGCAGGAACTCAATCTCAATAGTTATCAACTTGTTGGCTTGATTCCAGTGTCCCTAGCACATATGGAACTTGAGATCCTAGTGTTAAATAATAACATGCTAATGTGTCCAATACCAGAATTTAAGGCTGCCAATGTTTCTTATGATAACAACTTATTTTGTCCACCTGAACCTGGGCTTCAATGTTCCCCTCAAGTTGCTGTACTACTTGATTTTCTGGACAAACTGAATTACCCTTCGTTTCTCATATCTGATTGGGTTGGTGATGAACCATGCACACGCAGCACAGGGTTATGGTTTGGATTGAGCTGCAATTCCAACTCAGAGGTATCTATTATCAATCTATCTAGACACAAGCTAAACGGTACTCTTGAGTCCTTCACTTGCCAAGTTAGATTCACTCCTTGAAATTAGGCTTGTAGGAAACAATATAACCGGTTCAGTTCCCAATAATTTTACCGACTTAAAATCTTTGAGGTTGTTGGACTTAAGTGATAAGAACCTTGAGCCTCCATTACCAAAATTTCATAATGATCTGAAGTTTGTTACTGTGGATAACCTTCTTCTTCCTTATCAAATCAGAGGCAGTCCTAGTCTTATGCCTATTAACAGTTCACCTTCACCACAGAATCCATCACATCCTCCATCTTCTCATGAGTCTCCTGTTCCAGATCAGAGTTCAAGATCAAATCAATCCAAACCAAATGACTTGAAAATATTCAAAACAGTAGGAATAGTGGCTGGAGTTGCTGTATTTGCAGTTGTAGCTCTTTTGGTTGTTTATCCCTTCCTATGTTGGAGGAAGAACAAAAAAGCCTCCTTGGATGCTCCAAGTTCCATCATGGTTCACCCCCGCGATCCATCTTTTTCAGATAACATGGTTAAAATTGCGGTTTCAAATGCCACTGTAAGTTTGTCAACAAAGACTGGAACAAGTTCTCTGAGTAACATTAGTGGTGAAACTCAAAGCTCTCACATAATTGAGGATGGAAACCTTGTCATTTCTATATAAGTACCACGCAAGGTTACCAATGATTTTGCTTCAGAAAATGAACTAGGCTATGGAGGGTTTGGAACTGTTTACAAGGGAGAACTAGGAGATGGGACAAAAATAGTAGTCAAGAGAATGGAGCATGGGGCTATTAACAGTAAGGCATTGGAGGAGTTTCAAGCTGAAATAGCTGTTCTTTCCAAGGTCCGGCACCGACATCTGGTAGCCCTGTTGGGGTATTCCATTGAAGGCAATGAAAGACTTTTGGTTTATGAATATATGTCTCTTGGAGCTCTAAGCCAACATCTTTTTCATTGGAAAAGCTTGAAGTTGGAGCCTTTGTCTTGGTCACAGAGGCTTGCAATAGCACTAGATGTTGCTAGAGGGATAGAGTACCTTCACAGTCTTGCCCGTCAGACCTTTATTCATCGATCTTAAATCTTCTAATATCTTGTTGGGTGTTGATTTTCGGGCTAAAGTTTCAGACTTTGGTTTGGTGAAGCATGCCCCAGATAGTGAGAAGTCTGTAGCAACCAAGCTGCTGGGACATTTGGATACCTTACCCCTGAATATGCAGGTATGATTTACTTAAAATCACCTCTTCTGACCATGATGTAATTGTAGAAATTGAGCATTCTCTGCATAATGCAATCATTGTACTCTCTTTATATACCAGCATGTAGTTTCTGTTGATTTATATTTAGGTATATTGTTCTTACAATGAAAACACCTTAGTAGTGTGCAAAAGGTTTCTCTTTCTGTGTGCATTTTAAAAACCAAAAGTTAACAAGAAAATGATATCTAATTACACGTCATAATGTTTCAAAATTCGTAAGCAATACGATCCTTGTATCCCTTATCTAATAGTTGAGTTCAGACCATTGCAAATATATGATATCTTATCATCTCAATATTCTCAGTTTGATGCGCTTAGATTTGCATACTAAATTAAGTTTCCGTGTGTTTCAGTGATGGGGAAAATCACCACAAAAGTTGTGTTCAGCTACGGAGTGGTGTTGATGGAACTTCTGACCGGACTTGTGAGAGTCGGCCAGAGGAAAGCCGGTGCTTGACCAAATGGTTTTGGCGAATTAAATCGAGCAAGGAGAAGCTGATGGCTGCTATTGATCCAATTCTGGAAGCATCTGAAGAAACTTTTTGAGAGGATAGGCATTGTAGCTGAACTTGCTGGACACTGCACTGCAAGGGAAGCACATCATAGGCCAGATATGGGTCACGCAGTCAATGTCTTGGCAGCATTGGTGGAAAAATGGAAACCAGTTGATGATGAATTAGATTGCTACTCTGGCATTGACTACACAAGACCACTTCCTCAAATGTTGAAGATTTGGAAGGAAGCAGAAAGTGAAGAGTTTAGCTATGCTTATAGTCTTGCAAACAGCAGAAGCAGTATTGCAGCCAGGTCTTCTGGGTTTGCAGACTCTTTTACTTCTGCTGATGCAAGATGACTTAGTGCAATGTTGTGGGTCATGTTGCTGTGTCCTTTTTAAATTTACTTGGATTCACCATGTCTGTGTCTGCAGCCAAGAGGCAAAAATTTTATGTCTTTGGTCTTTGTACTGATTTTGGACACTAAAATACTTCAAAATACCATACAAAGATGTAGATAACATAATTTCTTTTTCTTTTTATATGGCCCTGTAATGAGTCTGCGTGACAAGTTATATTCATCTATGTTATCCTATCCATGCTGTCATAGGAGGTTTGATTATTTTGTTAAAGCTTAGCAAAATATTTTTTTTATCTATCCGAAGAGTTGCCTGTTATTTTCTACCTGGATGGATAAATTAAATATGGTGTCTCAATACGTTTTTAGGTACTTCAAGTCTTAGAAGCATCTCAAGTGTTTTTTGTTCTAATTGAATCCTCCTGAGAACTACTGGAATATCATGCTACTTGATTGTTGGGTAAAATTTATATTACCCCAAACTTCCATGATCTTATTTTACGATACTTTCCCATCTTCAACAAAACTTTGATGGCATTTCAAGGGAAGAGATTGGAACTAAGATTATTGATCATGTGGGGATCTACATGGAATTTGCATTGTACGCAGATACTTCAGAAATAAATCTGTCATGTTTAAGCATATTCTCATTATCTCATAGTAGTAAAAAAAGTTATTCTCACTGTCTCATACGCTACGTTTGCACTGCTTTCTTTTAATTAGTAGAATGGAATGAAAAATTTGGAAATAGGGTTAAAAGGCCCGGGAAGAAATGGAAGAAAATTATCTTACTCCTTATTCGGATTTTGGAGTATTGAATGAAGACAATGAAACAGGACTTTATTATTTTATTTTGAATATTAAATTATTAACGATAACATTTATAGTTTTGTTTCCTAACAGTATACTCTAATTTTAAAAAATAAAAAATGTTTATTATTTCACATTTACACCGTGTATAATTAATCTCAGATTATTTCTTAAGCATCCATGTTCTAGCTGAAGTATTGCTGATATAAGAATTATTCAAAAAATAATACAAATGAAAACATTCCTTTCTAGAATCGCTATTCATGATAACAAAAATATAGAAGCGTAATCCAAGAGAGGGGATTTTTTATTTGCGAGAAGAATGATCCTTCCTGCGTGCAATGCTACACCAACTCAGCTTCCTCACCCTCCAAAATCACCTTCATCAAATTCACTTCCAAATCAAACTCATTCCACTTTTTCTAATACTAACACCAACACCAACCAAGGCCTCTCCCTGAGACACACCACAAAATATAACGACCCCATTGTATCATGGACAACGTCCATAGCTGACTATTGCAAAAGTGGTCACTTGGTAAAAGCTGCTTCCAAATTCGTGCAAATGAGAGAAGCTGCTATTGAACCCAATCACATCACTTTCATCACGTTACTCTCTGCTTGTGCTCACTATCCCTCACGTAGTAGTATCTCCTTCGGAACTGCCATACATGCACATGTTCGCAAACTGGGCTTGGACATCAACGATGTCATGGTGGGCACTGCACTGATTGACATGTACGCTAAATGCGGTCGTGTGGAGTCCGCTAGGTTGGCATTCGACCAAATGGGTGTCAGAAATTTGGTGTCTTGGAACACGATGATTGATGGGTACATGAGGAATGGGAAATTCGAAGATGCCCTCCAAGTGTTCGATGGATTGCCCGTGAAGAATGCTATTTCTTGGACTGCGCTAATTGGTGGGTTTGTGAAGAAAGATTACCACGAGGAAGCTCTAGAGTGCTTTCGAGAAATGCAGCTTTCTGGTGTGGCACCTGATTATGTGACTGTTATTGCCGTCATTGCTGCGTGTGCCAACTTGGGCACACTCGGTCTTGGCTTGTGGGTGCACCGACTTGTGATGACACAAGATTTCAGGAACAATGTTAAAGTTTCCAACTCTTTGATAGACATGTATTCTCGTTGTGGATGCATAGACCTTGCTCGTCAAGTGTTTGATAGAATGCCCCAGAGAACCTTAGTGTCATGGAACTCGATCATTGTGGGTTTTGCTGTTAATGGGCTTGCGGATGAGGCTCTGAGTTACTTCAATTCGATGCAGGAAGAAGGGTTCAAACCAGATGGGGTCAGCTACACAGGTGCTCTAATGGCGTGTAGTCATGCTGGACTAATTGGTGAGGGACTTAGAATCTTTGAACACATGAAGAGAGTTCGTAGAATTTTGCCTAGAATCGAGCATTATGGTTGCCTAGTGGATCTCTATAGTAGAGCAGGTAGGTTAGAGGAGGCATTGAATGTGTTGAAGAATATGCCCATGAAGCCAAATGAAGTGATTTTGGGGTCATTGCTCGCAGCTTGTAGGACTCAGGGGAACATTGGTTTGGCTGAAAACGTGATGAATTATCTTATTGAATTGGACTCTGGGGGAGATTCCAATTATGTGCTTCTTTCTAACATATATGCTGCGGTTGGAAAGTGGGATGGTGCAAACAAGGTTAGGAGGAGAATGAAGGAGCGTGGTATACAAAAGAAACCAGGCTTTAGTTCCATTGAGATTGACTCCAGCATTCACAAATTTGTTTCCGGTGATAAATCTCATGAGGAAAAAGACCATATTTACGCAGCATTGGAGTTTCTGTCCTTCGAGCTGCAATTATGTGGCTATATTCCAGATTTCTCTGGAAAAGAATCTTATGAGGATGGTTAAATTTTGTAATTGAGTTGCACACTCACAGTTAGGTAACAGACCTATTAATTCAGTTCAAAAAAGTAATTGATTATACAAATGCACTCTTTTTACAAGCACACCAATCTACAAACTAGTACTATTTTTTATAACCATATGTACCAGTCTAAATTGCTTATCATTAACTGGGAAATAAATTTGAAAGATTCGATCAAAACTGGTTATATAATAATGAATACAAAGTTAAAACTATGGCCAAGCAAGATACATGTGCATGCTTAATTATCCTTAAGTTGTACGCTTTCTCTCATCAGCAAATACCACGTACAATAAAGTCAAACAATAAAGTCAAACCGACGATGCAAAACTCAATTCCCTTCCATAAACCCTCTCTTCTACTCTCTCAGTCACCTCAAGCTTCCCATGAGTTTTACATGCTCCTAACAAGGCACCCCACAAAGCTTCATCGGGCTTAACCTCCATTCTCAAAATTAACTTCTCTGCTTCCTCCACCTGTCCAACCCTCCCCAACATATCCACCATGCACGTATAATGATGCAATCCAGGTTTAACCCCAAACCTCACCTCCATCATCTTAAGATATTCCCTCCCCTTATCTATAAACCCCCCATGACTGCATGCACTCAAAACTGCAGTAAAAGTCACACCATCTGGCCTCTCCCCCGCCTCCACCATTTTATCAAACAGCTCAAACACCTCCCCACACTTCCCATGCATTCCATAACCCGCCATCATAGTTGAAAACGTAATCTCATTCCTTTGCCACATTCTATCAAACAGCTTGCGTGCATATACCAAATGTCCGCACTTACTATACATGTTTATCAAAGCATTCGAATTTGCCAAATCTAAGCCAAACCCATTAACCAAAACTGCTCCATGGACTTGTTGCCCGAGCCGCAGAGCCGATAAGCCGGCACAAGATTTGAGCACCACGGGTAAGGTGTGACGATCAAAGGGTTTCCGAGCAAGCAACATTTGGCGAAAGATGCAGAGGGATTGGGAGAACAAGTTGAGAGAGGAATAAGCTCTGATGAGAGAGTTAAAGAGGAAAGTGGGTTGGCGAATGGTGAAAGAAAAGAGGATATTGGCTTCGTGCAATTGGGCACAGCAAGCGTAGGAAGACACAAGCTTGCTTCGAATGAAGTCATTGCGTGAAATGCCTAAGGTAATGGTTAGCGCGTGGATTCGTTTTAGATTTTTCAAGTGCTTCGAGGAAGAACAAGCGTCGAGAAGTGTAGCGTAGAAAGGCACGAGTTTGTGAGGCTTAGCCATCATCATATGCACAACAGTGACTCTTTTCGACTTTATGAAAGAGAGATATAAAAAAAAATGATCCTGTAAACAAATATTGTATGAGTAATAGTATTTTTTATTAATATGGGCAGAGAATATTTTACCAGATTTGGTTACGGGTTTCGGGGTACTTTTTGCTCCCATCATTGGGTTTGTTCAATTTGTTATATTGCGTTGGATATTTGGGTACTTTTTTGAAAGTGAAAATGATTCGCTAGCGTCACCTTCGTGACATTGCTGTCATATCTGGCTGGCCCGCGTCAGCAGGGGCATAGATAACAGATATAAGTATATGAATAGAAGCTCTAGGTTAGTTATTGCAGAGAAGGATATCTGCAGATGCATATTTTTGTAGTATTCGGGTGAAAGGAGCAGAACAGATCATGTCACTGTTGTTTCCTGTCCAATCAATGAATGAGCTGTGCGGATAATATTTTAGCACATAAAAAATGCCATCACAATTGTCAAATAGCACTTGCTTCTTCCTTTTCTCTCCTTTACCATATTTCACTGGTTTTAGTTAACTTAAATTTAAATTTGCATTTGCATAACGACATTGATTCCAGCCTTAAAAAAGTGCATGCGTTAAATACTGCTTAATTAACATAAAATGAGTACAGGAATTAACTAGATGATGACATCTATTCTACTACAATTCATGACTAAAGCACTAATTAAGTTCAACACTCATAATAAACATACACCTGAAAAAGGGGTGGAAATACAAAGAAAAAGAAGAAGAGGAAAATAGGTAAAACAAGAGATGAGAAGGAAGATGAGTGCATGTTTATATTTTTCAATAAACTTATGCCAAAAGCTTGTAGATGTTCACACACTGATAACTAACACTAGGCCAAGAGCAAAAAGCAGGTTCCATAGGTGAGCTTAAGGGGTTTGAGGATTTTTGGGGTTCACACCGTTATGATGCAGCGGATCTGGACCTGAAGGAACCTTCCTTAACTCCCAATTCAGTGGCTTTTCACCATACTTGTTGCTTGATGATCCTCGCAGACTAGCCTTCAGAGCACTAGTTTTCTTATCCTTCAAAACAGGCAGCACCTGCATACACCAGAAGATAAAGTTATAGAAATGTACCCCAGAAACTATGCACCAAAGAAAGATCTTTCTCACGTTATGATCATACAAAAATCACGTGATGAGAAAATAAAAAAGAGAAAACCCCTTTGAAGTTTGAATCACATATATATAGAGTGACAGACCTTCCTGTTTGGAATGTCCGTAAGACCAGCTGCATTAGCACCAAAGCATTCATATGCAGAACCACAACCTGCAAGTGAACAACAATTATAAGAATGCTATAACACACTCTTATTCCAATATTTGTCACTCAAATCACTATGGTAATTAATAGCAAGAAAAAAGAACATTGACAAACCAGAAGGGTCCCTCATAAGAAGCAAGCACAAAAGCATAACTAAAACCACCGTGGTAAAGATAAACTTTGATGCCATTGGAAAAAGGTCTTAGAGAATCAAACTAGGTAGGGGTGGAAGTTGCAAGGATAGCCAGGTGGTGAACAAGTGCTGTGTTGTGAAGAAGAGTATGGGGTTATGCACGTATTTATAGTGGGGTGATTCAAGGATTTGAATGATGGCTCATGCAGCCATTTTTAAATGAAATGATTAAAGAAAAAAATTCGGAAGATTTTTATTATTGCAAAACACATTTGATGCCACTGCTCCCTCTGTGACAGCGCCGTCTTGTGTGGTTGTCGAGCCACCTGAAAATCACCTGGCAGCTGGTGCCAACGCAAATGTCCATCTTATGTATATATGATGATGCCAAAATAATCTGAAAAGAGAATCTTCTTTGTATTTTGATTCAGGAAAAAATTAGAATTTTGAAGTGAACGTAGAAAATTTTGATTGCTTTTTTAACTGTATATCTCTTTATGTTTGAAATGGTGTAAGAAATTGTTATGTTTATATGTAGAGAATTATTTATGGGTTCACTTTACAAATAAAATTAATCTTTAATATAATAGAATGAGACTCATTCATTATCCCTTTTCCGGAAGAAAAAAAACTGTATCTTTTATGTTTGAGATTAATTTATCTTCTTTTACTAAATAATAATATTGCTGAATTAAAAAGTAATAGGAGAGCACTCCTAATACTGCACAGGTTTGCTACCCAGTTATAAGCGTCATGAGATCAACTTCATCTTTAAAATAAGCCATTAGAATAAATCATCAATTTTATATTTAAAGTATTTCTTTCTCTTTCAACTAGTGTTTTAAGTAAAATGAAAAGAAACTTCGTCAAAAAAAAGTAAAATAAAACTACTCAAATAGTCTTAATATTAAAAATCATGTAAAACAATCTTTCAAATATTAAAAAACTCTTCAAACTAAGCCTGCTCATGAACTTTGTTAAAATACATAAACCAATTAAAATAATAAATATTCATCAATACTTAAAAAATTACTTAAATAATTTAATTTTGTAACAACTAGTTAGAGATAAAATTGTTGATTTATTCAATAATTATATTATTTTGAATATAGGCCGCGACATCATGTTTCCCTTATGATTGATTCTCTTCAACTCTTTTTCCAGATGTGGATTGGGGCTATCCCGTATCTGATTTTTCCTGCTGTATATTTTTTGAACAAAATGTCTAGCACACTTATTTATTTATATATGTTGGAAAAACAATTCAATTCCTAATTTCTTTAAATCGGTCTTATGATATTGGTCAGATAGAGATAAGATATCATTTCTTATGATCATTTAATTAAATTTATGATTATATGAGTTTAGTTTTAAAGATTAATATGTAAGCTGTATAAAATAGGTCTTTGTGAAGAGAAGATACCTCAAGTGAGAGAGGAGTCATTTAATGGGGGAGGTTTAGGATAAGAATTTATAATTTTATTTGAGATGTTCTTGTAGATACAGATAAAAGGTGTCAAACCTTACTAAAATGTGTTTTGTGATAGTCTACTTATGGGGGTGTGTGTGTCCAATATCGATATCCTTTGATCATTATTGTTATGCATGAAGGGATTTTTTTTTTCCAACATTGGTATGTGAAGCTGATGATAAACTTATCTAAGATCCTTGTCGAAAGTTTTATTTGCGTTCATGAGTAGTAGCAACCTCATCATTTAGAGTGTGTTTGGATGAAGAAATTTAAAATTATAAGAAATTTTAAATTTTAAGAATTTTAAATACTTCAATTAAATTTTTTTTTATTTTCAAAATTTTGTGTTTGAATAAAAAAAATTAAATTAAAAAATTTTCAATACTTTAAAAGTTTTGAAAACTTTCAAGTAGAAGAGAGAATGAAGTTAGTAAGGAAATACGCCAATATTTCAAAAGATACTTTTGTACAAAGAGAATTTCAATTTCTCACCTCTTAGAAGGAAATTAAAATTTTACATTTTTAGTTGTTTAAAATTCTATTTTAAAATTCCAAAAATTTAAATTTAAAAAAAAAACATCCAAATAATGAATTTTAGATTATATAAATTCAAATTCTCTGATAAATTATTTTCTTTAGTTAAAATTTTCTATCCAAATACTCTTAAATTTAAAATGTTATTAGTTTGATATTAAATATTAGGATGCAATGTGTATAAATGGGGTCACTTTGAAAGAGAGAGGATATCTCTCAAGTGAATTGAAAGAGGGGGTCATCTAATGAGGAGAATTTTCTTGAGTTGTCTATTAAAAATGTAATATTATTTGAGATAATAGATTAAAAAAAATACTTAAAATTAATAAAATTAATTTACATCAACTTATTTTTTTAATTAGTGTAAAATTAATTATTTTTCTTTTATATAAGTTCAAAGAGCGAGTATGTGTTTGTCTCATATATTTTTATCTTCATTAATGTGTGTGTAAAGAGATTTATTTTGCCTAACACTATAGTATTACGTGTTTAAATTAATTTATTGAGTATTTTAATTATTTTTGTTAAAAATATTTATATTTTAAATTATATAAAATAATTACGAAGTGCATATTTTAGTTTTTAAGTAAAAAAAGATTTATATTCCAAAGCTATACAAAATAAACATAATAAACTGAACATGGTATAAAATTTAAATTCAACTTGCTTATATCCATTAAGAGAACTAATTAAAGTAAAACTAAAAATGTTATCCAAATATTTTACAAAAAGTGGGTAATAAATTAATGAGATTATTTCAGTCAAAAATAAAATTATGAGATTCAAATTCTATTTAATATAATACTATATGATCTTGTTGGAAATAAAAGAATTATATATATATATATATATATATATATATATATATATATATATATATATATATATATTACTGTATGATAATTGGTTTTAAATTTTATTCGTTATATCTTTTAAAAATTGTATCGTCCTCTCTTTAACAAAATAAGAATATAATAATGTTATTCAAAGGGTAGAAGATTATCAAATCAAACTTATTAATGTGTTAACTTTTATTTTTATTTTATAAAATTACCTTTTATTTTTCTACTACCGAGTTCTCGTATTGTCTGTTATTGGATCCACATGTACAATGCACAAAAATCTAATGATTCATATAGGAAAAACTAATGACTTGCATAGATTCTTGAACACATTGCAAGGTACGTCTCTCTTTTGTTATCGAATCACTCTAGCCTAGTTTACTAGCTCAGTACACTAATTAAACTATGCAAATTAAGCAGCAATAACACTAGTACAATAATTTAACTGTGCAAATTAAGCTGTACTATTTTTTGCTCTCGCCGAATGTAAAATCACTTTTTCCTTAATTAGCCAAAAAATGGTGAGAAAAATAAAACACGCTTCTCAAAACAAGCTCACGGTTTGGAACGACGAAGAATTGAAGAGAGAAAAAAAAACAAAAAAAAAATGTAAGATTTAGGTAAGATTTTAGAAGAGATAGATGCAGTCAAAGTAGTCAATGTAATTAATTAAATGTTTTATAATTTTAATTTTTTAAATTTATGTAGTCAAAGTAATTTCAAAGACCACTAACTATTTGGGAAGTGAGGGAGAAAATTAAGAAATTGAAGTAAGGAGAATGGGTCAATGACAAGTCCAGAGAATTTGTTTTGTAAGTTGTTCTTTCTAATCCTATCACTTTATTTGATATATAGTGGCTGATATTATAAATGAACTCTTACCTTTGGTTAATATCTCTTGAACCAATTTACACATCTTCATTTGCTTTTCTTTAACTAGTGTTAAATGTTTTGTGATTGACTAGTATAAACTTTGAAGCCTACTATAGTAGATTAAAGTCAATTTTTTTCTTGTATTAGTAGTGATTTTCTTGAATATTAATCCTTATATGTCTACACATTTAACAATTTATCTTCATACCTCGCTTTATATTGAAGGAGAAATATCAACATCGTCAAAATGAAATCTTACAATATTCGACAGAGGAAGACACATCTACACAGAATTCTCCTAACACTGCTACTTCTGTTAATGATAATGAAATATATTTGAATGTTGTTGGAGGTCTAAATTATAAGGAGAACGTGTACGTGCTAGGCACTTTAAGCAAAAGATTTAGTTGTTCAAAATCAGCTTCATCTACTTTTATTGCTCCTGTGGAAGACCAAATAGAGGGAATGTGTGAGACAATTAATAAATTGAATGCTAAGTTTTTGGCAAAGGAAAATAAGGAGAAGACACTTGAGGAAAAAATGTTGCAGCTAATGGAGAATCATGACCACCAAAGTCAGGAGATATGACAATAGATGCAAGAATAAAATGAGCAAATTTGTCAACAAAATGAGCAAATGCAGCGCATACTACAACACTTACATATTCAGTCTATCATGCCAGCTCCTAGTCTATCGCCTACCATAGCAGATGGAACTGAGCACCATGTTAATGATGCTCAGGTTGATCGTCCTCATGACATGGGAAATGATCATTGACTCTTGCTTATTGTTTATTTTAGTTTAATTATGCCACGTTAGTTATGAATTTGAACTTTATTAAATTTTTACATTGCATTTGATTAAACTTTGAAAACTTTGAATTTGCACTTTATTAATCTTTAAAATATAACTTTGTTATTAGATATATTTACTCATTATGAATGTCCATTTTTATTTATAAGTTTGATTATACAATTTAATTAAAATTTATGTTTATAGTCGATAATTATAAAGCAGGTCAAAATGTAACAATGGAAAAACAAAACATACATCATATTTTTATATATCGACCAAATTTTCAACCGAAATGCATTTTAAAATTATTTTACATTTAAAATAAAATAGCAACCGAATGCATTTGTATTTTGATATTAATTGTTTATTAGTGACCGAATTAGTGATTGAAATATATTTTGATATATTTTATTTTAAACTTAGCTACCGAATTAGAGACCAAAGTTTATTTTTAATATTTTATTTTAAAATTAATTATTCAATAGCGACCGAAATAGCTACTGAACACGCCTTAATTTATTTGACATTTAAAATTAATTATTCTATAGCGATCGAATATCATTGGTTTGTATTTTATATTTAAAATTTAATTATTTATTAGCGACCGAATTAGTAACTGACTATTTCATTGCAGAATTGGTCCTGAATGAAATAGCAACCAACTACTTAGTGACCGAATTTATCATTTTGGTGCGTGACTATTTCGGTCGCTAATTAGAGACCGATGATAACTTCGGTTACAAAGTATTTAACGACTAGGATTTTTGTGATGTTATTTTGCCAGTCGCTATTTTGGTGACTTAAATTTTTAGCGATCAAATTTAATGATTTAGCGATTGAATTTGTTGGTCACTAAATCACGATTTTTTTGTCATGTAAATACTTATTTATAATTTTTTAACATGCATATAATCACATCATATCACGTTACATACTACCTTGAAATCCTTGTTGCCATTAGATGTTTAGAAATATGTCATATTATACCACCAAGTGATATAAAATATAATATTTGAATCATTTTACTTTTGGTCTTTTTAAATTTGAAGTTGTTTTTTTTAATCTCTAAAATTTAAAGGAGGTTCTTTTTACTTCCTATACAGTATGAGTTAAATAGAAAAAAATATTCATAATTCGTGATAAAATTTAACGGTGAGAATTTGATTTTTTATTTTATTTTAAATATATTTTTTTATGACTAAATACCACCAAAATCATATCATTAAAAAATTAAAAAAATCATTAATTATTTTAAAAGTCATTTTAATTTTTTTCTGATTTGATTTTGATAATTTTAAACTGTCAGAAATTATATTTTAAAATTTAAAATAGAAAATCAACTTTTAACTATCAATAGTCAGTACAAATTGTGAATATTTTGTTTTCCTGTTAACTCACATGGTAACGGGAGTAAAAAGAAAATTATACAATTAAAAAATAATTTTAAAATTAAAATATTAAAAAAATAAATTTAAAAAATTAAATATATATTTAAGTCTATAAATTATTTTGAAAAAAATAAATTTTGTGAAAACTTAAATGAAAGTCGTGAATTGAATTCGTGAGCTTTGAATATCTATTTGTGTGTTTAGACTTTTTCTCTTGTTACTGCAAGGTGTGGCAGTAGTATAGTTTAAGGTAAAAGTAGTGATGATTGATTGTACCATTGGGAGTAAGGCAACTAGGTAGAAACAGGGTGGCAAGGAAACATTTCACTATCATTTTTTGTTTTGAATTATTCATTATCCTCTCTATCCAATGACAGCATGAAGTCGTGGTAAAGAGAAAGAAAAAATATTGAAAAGATGAAATGACTGATTGATTTGGTTTGCGGCATCTTTATTGGCACTAAAGTGAGATTTTCGTGGGGCTGAAGATGCGTTTGCAGTAAGATAGAGATTATCCCTGTCTTTGGACGATAAAGATACAAAATTAATGAGTAGAAAATTTTTATGATTTATTTTATGAGTTATGACGATGGCAAACCAATGTAGAGAGCATTCCCAACATCACCTTCTTTATCGGGCCATCTTCAAAGTCTCTGGCTAGTTATGCTTCCATATGGCGGCAGGCCTGCAGGTTTCATTACAAAATTATCCTAACATTTTTTAAATATTACGCTTTTAATTATAAGAAATTATTGTATTATTCTTGACTATTAATTATGCATTTACAGATGAAAAAAAAAGAAAAAGAGAAACACATACATTATGGGTAGTTTCTACATGATATTTACTCATAGATTGATCGAGATTATTATAATACTAGAACTATATAACAATTTCCCTTTATTTTGTTGTGTGCTAAGAAAAGGCAATTGATTAAATAACCAAAATCTATAGCACACAAGAATCAATTGTATTCGTGAGATTGTGAAGAACTACACACAGAAGTGTAGAATCAATAACAGCCACCAGAATCAATTTGTTTTCATCGTGAGATTGCGTAGAAGCAAATGAGAATAGAATCATGACAAAGGTCGGAACAAATATTTATTCTTCAATCTTGCGTTGCGAGACAGAGAATTAAAGACCAAGAATATTCTGGAGCCTGATATCTAGGTTAATATATAATCTATAATTTATAGTTGAATTGCATGTGACCAAGGTTTATCCAGTTAAAATTACGTGACCGAAGGTAGCCCCCATGGAATAATATATAGTTGTTTTTTTGTGTGAATGTGTTTCCATATTTTCCAGGTGGCTTTTCAAATTTTATGTTCTTTTTTCTTTGTGGATTTGAAAGTAAAGAGGGACAGATAGGAGGCAAAGGAGTGTTTTCAGTTAGTTGATTAAAAAAAACTGTTTCAGTTTCAACTCTATTTCAAGTTATTATCAGAATTACAGTTTATTTTATAATGCAAATCCTGACACTATCTTACATTTTGATTGAGATATCGATGTGTTTGTGTTGAAGCAGGAATTATGTCATGCAATGAATACCTCAAACTAACATTATGGGAAATTGACTTTCAAGGGTTTGGCGCATTTAATTACGTTAAAAAGGATTTAGTATTATTTATAAGAATGACAGCCATTTGTAATTCAATGAGTGCAATCGTCTCATGAATTTTTACTGGTCACACTTCCAGAAACACTTTGCTTAAACTTCAAAATTGAATTTTGCAAAGGTGGCTGGGAAGTTACATAGCAAGGGCTGAACGAGCATCCCCAAACCAAAAGACGGTAAAAAAAAAATGCCCTTCTTCCATGCCAAAAAAATTTCTGCAGTGCCATACAAATTTTATACAAATTAATAAAAGGAAGTTTATTTGAATTTATCTTTTATAAATTATTTTTAATTCATTTGAATAAGTTTCTTGTTCTTGAATGAAAGTTTTGCCTTCCAAAAAAAAAAGTTTCTTGTTAAAATTTAGCATACTAAATTATTTTTAACTTGTTTAATTTTATGATCAAATTTATATATAACATAGATTCTTGTGTAATAAAAACTTCTAAACGCGCGTGCTTAATCAGGTTATTTATCTATACACATCTAAATTATACACTACTCGACTTATTATCTTCAAATGTTATATGAATCTATTTACCACACACTTGTAGTAGATAACGATGTATCATATATTAGTTGGCTTTGAATATACAACTTGAGTGCACTCTACGTATAATTAATAAACATTTCCCCATGCATATAACGCGTTACGCGTGAAGTGAAAGTTGACGTCAAAAACCAACTAGAATTGAAATTGTAACCAATAATCTCATATGGATTGAAAGTGCCAAATAAAAGAAAAAACTGGACGTTGGTAGGTTGGTACCATATCAGGATCGGAATTTAAATATTATGCTTAAGTACAACCAAACAAATTAAGGAAAGGTACACGTCTGCAGTATTTTATTGATAAGCCTGCGTTGCATATTGTTCCATATGCTTGAACTAAACAATCCTATACACCTATATATTCACATCTCCCATATCAGGAGAGTAAGAATATTCAGTACTCAAGAGAACTCACATTTTACAAAGATTTGATTGCACTTAAATGTCATTATTGTGATTCAATTCCCCCACAGTCCAGTTCTATGAACAGAGAGCACTTAACAGAGTATTTATGTCTACATACTTTTCATTTACAGATATTCTATATTTCTATGTGATTCAATTAACCCACAGTCTAGTTCTACGGACAGAGCACTTACAGAGTCTTTAGGTATAGGTACTTTCATTTACAGCTATTCTACTAAACGTTTACTTGGACATTAAAGTGACTTTGTAGTTTGTACAACCACCACTGTTGCTCTAGAGTCTAGACTAACAATTTAGCAAATCTTGAAGGCTTTAAAGATACCTGAAGGATTGAACATATGTAATTTGGTAATCTTTACAAATTACAACTAAGTGGAGTTTTTTATTTATTTAAACATGAGCTTAGAAATTTATATCTCATTAAATTTTACAGCTAATGTAAAAAATGACCATTTGATATATTGCTTTTATTTATTTCATATTACCAAATAAATAAAAAAGAAATAAGGTCTGGTTAGTTGGAAAAATATTATATATTTGGATTTTCTGTTATTATTAAAAATTATAAAAAAATAACATATTTTATTTCTTTTTTTTAATATTTATATAAGAAATGGTGAAAAATATTCTAAAACAAAAATTCAACTAAACAGGATTCCAGCATTTTTTTTTCCTGTCAAAGCCAATTTATCGACACATATACATTACATATGAATATGACTGTGTAACTTACTACTTCCCCTCACAAACTCGTTTATCACTAAATATTAACTCCTCAGATTAATTAAGGAAATCTATTTATGCAAGAACAAGATGTGTGATAGAATTATTGTACGAAGACTATAGAAAATAGATAGCTTAGAAAAAAGAGAAATTATAAGTGAGAATATATTTTTGGTGTGAGATGTCTCTGTTAATCTATGGTATGACTGCTGCTATGAGTGATGGGGGATCTCTACTGCAATTACTCAGAATTGTGAAGATTTATTTTTGTTTCACAAGAGTTTTCGGTAATAAGGAGTAGGTAAAGCTTGGGCAACAATTTATTATACAATTTGTGTGTCTAGTTGTTTTACTCAAAGAGTTATTATATGATTTGGACTCGCTACTTATCTATTGTCTAAACTAATTTTCATATGACAAGTGATAGTGTCAGACCATATAACATTTTTTTTCTTCTAAAAATAGGGATTTATTGATAATCTTTTGCATAAAGTCTTACATGTGATTGGTTTTCTTCAGCAAATTTCTTATCAAATGCTATCTTCCAGGATTGGTGCAATAATCATGTTCCAAGTTTGATTTTGTAGTTTGTGAGGCAGCTTAATTAATTTAGAGATCCAAGTTTTGTTTAGTCTATTCTAGGTATGTTTAACGGTTAAAATATCAAGTTGTTCTAAAATAATTTTTTTTAGATGGTAAAAAAGACATGCTAGAGTTAAAATTTGGGGAAAAAATATATATTTTTTTAAAAATCAGATGTATTTTTTTTTATTGAAGATCATCATATTGGACTACCTAATTTTTTATTTTTTTTACGAAGACTACCTAATATTTAAGTATTTAAACTCTAACTCTATTTTTAACTTTATATTAAAATATTATGTATTCCATATATTCTGGGTCTTCTTGTGTGTTTTGAAGGAATAATAAGATTGATCACTTTAATTGTTAATCGACAAATACGTTAATCCTCATAGTTGATCATAGGGTCGATTCCATCATAGTAACCATTTATAATTAATCATTTGTCTTTATTAGTCAAATCACACTTCAATGTCTAATCAAGCAACATTTATAAATAAATATCTCATGTGTGACATAAACACCCACTACACCTCTGGAAGATCCTCATGTAAGGTCAGTAAAAAAAACCCTAATTTGTCACTTATAATTAATTACTCTGTTAAAGTCTTAATTAGGCATGCAAAATACATACTTTTTAGTTGTTATTTCACTATATTCTAACTTGAGCATTGAAGTTTATGTTAGAATTTTTCTATAAACTCTTTTGGACCGCAATCATTGTGACCTAGCTTTCATTTAAAAAATAATAATATATGTGTATATATATATTAAGTATTCATTTGATGATACCTAAATCCACTGATTAATTTCTAATGGACTTTGAACACCTAATATTGATATGTGTAAGATAGACAATGTAACCCTAATCACTAGTTTCATAATGGAGTTGTCTCATTGAAAACTTTGAATTTTAAAGTGTATGATCAACAAAAGAAAAACTTAGTTTCTCTTATTTTAGGAGTCTTTAACATAAACAATTCTCATCACTCTTGAGGATGTCTTTAATAAGTAAGTAAATATTATAAATATGTTCTAAATTAATATAAACTACGTCATTTGTGACAGTTTTTCTTATCGTCTATGCAAGTATATAGGAAACTTTTGAAGAAATTGTAAGTTGTTTGCCTGTGAACAATACTATAGAGTACATTATTTATAGAGTCTTTATACAATCGATTAACAAGAGATATAATTATAAAATATAAGATCATCTTAATCTAATCTAAGTTGTAAGTCTATAACAATTTGACTCAAGTTAAAACATCTTTAATGAAAAATATATGTGATATATACCTAACAATTTAAGATGTAACAATGAGATAAAAAATAAGATGTCGGGTGATCAAAATTAAATTACACTAATTAGATAACATCTCTATTTAAATAATAAGGTTAACTAAAAATTAACATCATCATTTACAACTTTTAAATTCAACTTTTAACTTTTATCAGTTGATTCATAATAAGCATGCCCCTCCTCAAGACGAGAGTGGTCATGCAACTTTCCTTCTTAGCGTTCAAGAGCTATCATAGACAAGCTCACAATCATTGCAAGACAATTGTTTCTCATCATTAGAACATAGAACATATGAAATGAAAAGTTTAAGAGTTTCAATCCAACTTATTTAGCTTCATTTTTAATTAGCGTGACCCTATGGATTAGATGTCAAATTTTGGAATTAATAGTTAGGTGTGGCTGTTTGGTGTATATTTTGTATTTTATTTTTTCTCCTTCCATTTTATTTTATTAAAAAAAGCATACTTATATATATATATATATATATATATATATATATCTCGCGCGTTAGAGACAGAGTACTCCATTAAATGTCTGGTGTGTGATACACATGGTACGGATAGGCCCAATTAATAACATTTGTATTTTTTTTTTTTGGTGAAATAACATTTGTATTTTAGTTCGGTACGAACTTGATTAATTATAGTTTTTTTGATACATTGATTAATTATAGTTTAGTTGATCTAAAACAAGCCTCTAACCATCTATCAGAACCTAACAACTTCGATTAATCACTTGAGCAGTTGAGCTGTTTAGGACATGGCGGTGCCTTGTGAAACACGAATTTACTCAACAGAGCATAGAAGACAATTTTGACCTTAATTAGAGTAGGAGGAGTTTCGTCGACAAATTACTATTCCCATGCATCATTTTTTTGAAAAACAACAAATTACTATTTTTCCTTAAATGTAAGTCTGAAGTTTGTTCAATGGAAAAACAAATCTACACTATATATACTTATACTTTAAACAGTTTATGAATTTAGACCTTGTTTGGATTTAACAATTGCAAAAGTTACAACTTTACAACTAAAAGCAAATTCTAACATACCTCTTGTTGAATCATATATCTGATTTGCTCCTCCAAACACTTGAGACTAAAACATGTTGAAGCATCACAAATAATACTGAAAAAAATAAAGCAGAAGAGAAAGGATGGAAAGAATTGCTAGAAATTGAGAAAATGTTTTTGCATATTTCAGAACTCAAACTTTTAATCCCTATATTAAAGGACAATAAAGCTTTTAATTACAATTTTGTAACGTCAAATATGTGAATGGTAACAAATCAATTAATAGCCTTTAAAGTGGCAATGTATGAAATTTTTAAAGTTGATAACATATACAGTACTTATTAAACTATTTTTTTAACCAAAAGAACTCTAATGTTTTTAGTTAATAAATGCTTTTTTATTTATAAAAATATCTTTTTTCGATAACTTTTATAAAATAAATTCACATGATCAATCAATTAAAAATCACTATAAGAATGAATTTGTTTAAAATAATTATCATGAAAGTTAACCATTTTACTTATCAAAATTTACAATCGGATAACAATTATAAAAATACCTTACAATGCCAATATATTTAAATTATATATTTTGAAAAAACACATCAAATTAAAAAATTAAATATTTAGAAAAAGCAAAACACAATTAAAATCATATAACTGAAACGAATTAAAACAATTTTGGTCATCCCATCTTTTAATGTAGGCTAAATTGAAATGTTGCTCCTAATTTTCTAAATTTATGATTTTGGTTATTTAATTATTAATTATAACATTTTGTTCGTTAGTTTTATAAATTTAGGATTTTGATTCCTTTCATAAATTATTAACTAATAATTGTTATTATTAGAGATATTAAATTATTTATAAATTAAATAAAATTATTAATCATTATAAAACTTTAATAATTGTGATTAATAATTTGTTATTTAATTTTTAATAGTTAATAGCTTTAATTAATTTAATAAATCAATTAATGAAAATTATTTGTAAATAATTTATAAAGATGATAAAATCATCCATTTATAAAATTAGAAAAATTAAATATTATAATTAAAATTGAAAAGGATTAAAATCATGAATGTAAGAAATTAAGTAAAAAAAAAAAAGAAGTCATAATTTAGGCTTTAATTTACTTGATATGTCATTTCTAGTAAGGATTTTTGTTTTTTCTGGCGACAAATATTTGATTCGTTAAGTGCACTAAAAAATTTCCTTTCAGTACGGTTGCAAAGTTGCAATTCCAGTTTCTGACTGCCACTGCTCCATTCTACACACAATTGACGTCTTCTGTTTTGGTAATTAACAATGGATAACTGGTATTTCTCCCACGATGGCGACACACGTACCCCATCATAATCGTCATTAATGGATGCTGAATTTTGAAGTTAACGGAACCTGAAAGTGAAATTAATCTACTAATTCTTAAGTAAGCAAGCCTTTTAGCTTAATTTTTAGAAAATTAAGAACAATTACTTCATCAATCATCAGTTCATCTCCTAATAAGTACGCAAATAATACATTATTATATGCATATAAATAAAGACCAAAAATCGACGGGTGAGAAGCCGGTGTGGTAGACCAGCTGTGACTGTCGGCGTATGCTCTCTCTCTAGACTCCTCAGCTTAGAGAGAGAAAGAGAAAGCGTAGCTGCTTCTTCTTCATCATCTTCGCCATACAAAAAAGTAACCTCATCATTGCAATTTCTGCGCAAGATAACTACGCTGCGTGATTTCACATTATTGCTATCATCACGGCGCTTCGAGAGTGTGTGTGAGAGAGAATTGAGTGTAGCCGAAGCACTACTACATTGATTGCGGAGACACGTCAGTGATGAGAAAACTCAGAAAACGTTAACCTCGCACGTGATTCTGCTGCGGAAGCAATGTAGAACGCGCGAACTGCGTTTGGAAATGGTTTCGGTGCTGTCGCCGGAGTTCGGAGAGTGAAATTCATTCGGTGCGAAATCGGTTTGTTGCAATTGGATCGAGAGCTCGATGGAGTCGCGGATGGATCACTACGAGATCATGGAGCAGATCGGCCGCGGCGCGTTTGGCGCTGCGATTCTCGTAAACCACAAAGCCGAGAAGATGAAGTGCGTTTGCGTCTCGATTGTTTGCGTTTGGCTGAGTCGGTAATTGGATTGTGTTTCGTTTGAATTTTGAGAACTAACGGTTCGTTTGGTTCGTGGATTGCAGGTACGTGTTGAAGAAAATCAGGCTCGCGCGGCAGACTGAGCGATGCAGAAGATCTGCTCATCAAGAGGTAGGTTTTAGGTTTCTTCAATTTCTTGCTTGTTCATTTGCTTCGTGCTCTGTGATTTGACCGTTGTGGACTGTTTCGGGAATTGTAGATGACTCTTATTGCTCGAATTCAGCATCCTTACATTGTGGAATTTAAAGAGGCTTGGGTTGAGAAGGTGAGCCAAAGCATTGCGTTTCGATTGTTATTTTGCAGTATGCAGTGTTGTACGTTCTCCTGTAAACTTGAATTAGTTGTATTGTAATGGTTTTATTTATTTATTACTTAAGTATGTTTTTGGTTGTATTGTAGGGTTGTTATGTTTGCATTGTTACTGGATACTGTGAAGGTGGAGACATGTGAGTGTATTTGATAATACTTGTCAAGTGTGAACTCCGACTGCATGTGAAGTTCATGCGTTGTGTAAGTCCAATTACTTACTAATTTTTCATGTTTGTTTTCTCTTTAATTACTTAATAGGGCTGCATTGATGAAGAAATCAAACGGGATTTACTTTCCTGAGGAGGTATTTTTGCCCAGATATATTTGATTTTCTTAATTCTTATATTTTTTGTTTGAATATTTTGGTTGCTCATGTTGGGTGCGTTTGACGTTGGGAAGAAACTCTGCAAGTGGTTTACTCAAATACTCTTGGCAGTGGAATACCTGCATTCAAATTTTGTTTTACATCGTGATCTAAAGGTATTACTTGGACGAAACAAACTGTATGGTAATATGGCTTTTTTGTTTTTCTCCTTAATCTTCCATGTGAAAATATGTTAAATTATTTTGTCCACTCTGCTGGCAGTGTTCCAATATCTTTCTTACCAAGGATCATGATGTTCGCCTTGGTGAGTTCATATATCATATTTGACTACTTTAGGTATAGATTATGATGATTTCATCCTGAATTTTGTCTGTAATTTCCTGACATTTATATAGGTGATTTTGGGCTTGCTAAGACACTAAAAGCGGATGATTTGGCTTCTTCGGTATGTGAGAGATGGGAACTTGCTGCTTTCTTTTTCTTCTTTAAATCCTTTTTTTTTTTGTTTTAATGATGTTAGGATTCATGCTCAGCATTATTCTGTCTAGTTTCTACAGCATTGATGAATCCTACATGTTAGCATCATATGCTGAGAAGCACTAAAACCAAGTTAGAGCTTAGGGTTTTTCATCGTCACATCATTCCCCTTGCTTGCTCCTCAGTTGGACATATTTAGTTATACTTACACTCTGAAAATACCTCTTCATATTTACATATAGTCATGCAATTTTTGTAGTGTCTCCCTACCAAACTCAGGACCCTAGAGGCTAGAGTATCTGTCCATGAGAACAGAAAGCTTCACTTTGTTACTATGTTTTGTTTATTGTTGAGTCTATTAGGTATGCCATTAGACATGAGCTAATAATGATCTTCACAATTATGTTTAATTAAAATTTCTCTCATTGTCCAGTTGATTTATTCCTTCACACCTTACTCCCGATTCTTTTGCTATTACTATGATGTTAAATCTAAACTAACCAAAATACTTATTTTAAACCAAATTTATGCCATGGCTGCTAGATAGAATTTTGCTTAATCAATTATTTTTTTCACATAAAAGAATTAGTTTTTTACTTTTTTTTGTTTCATATATAACATATCTACTTTAGCCAAGGCAAGCATTGATGTAAAACCTTGATAAATAGACGTGCAAGCTTATTTGTTGTTGGTGAAAGAAAAAAAAACTGTATATATAGGGTTGGATTTTAAATTATATTGAGATATTTTTAATGCTTCCAATTCTTCCATTATTTTAAAATTTTCCTTGTAATACTAATTACTATAAATATTTTTCTTCTGTTTTGTGGACCACAATGGTACTTAAACTATGCCTCTTGTTATTGGGGTGCCAACCTATTTGGGATTCCTCTTGTTATTGTCATTCATTTGCATGCCTTTTTATATAAAAAAATGATACTTAAACCTATGCATATGTGATGACCTATAAGGTGTCAGTAGTGATGAAGAATATTCTATAATAGGCTAAGGTGACATTCCCCTGGAGGCAGAGCCATATAGCAATCTTCAGCTGCATACCCTTCGCTTTCTCTCCATTGCTGATAGTCAGCAAGCTTTTCTTATTTTCTTCTTTTAATACTACATTTCTGAAAATAAAAAATGTGGAGAGTAATTGAATGTTGTTTGAGTGGATTAAATTAATTTCCTTGCTTCAGATTTGATAAATAAGACCAAAGGTTATTACTGTTGGTTATAAGATTATAGTTTCTACTTGAATCTGATTCAGCTGGAAGACTGTTGTACTGATCTTCATATTTATAAGCTCTCATGTTTTGGAATGATGGAATCCATGTTTTAATAGTTTTCAATTACTATAGGTTTATAATATGACATTGGTACCATATCATTACCATTGCATTTATTTCATAAATGTGCAGTTACTGGTTGTGGAAGTTAATTGATTTAAATATTTGTGTGCAGGTGGTAGGAACTCCCAACTATATGTGTCCTGAACTGCTTGCTGATATTCCTTATGGATTCAAATCTGATATTTGGTCACTAGGTATATGTCTTATGCGATGAATATCTGATAGTTGTTCTGCTATGGCTAAAATGTATTTTTGTTGTTCAGGTTGTTGTATATATGAGATGGCTGCTCATCGCCCAGCTTTTAAAGCTTTTGTAAGTTTTCCTCTGTTTTTTTTTACTTACAGTAATTATAGATATGCTATAATCAGTTGTCTCATTTAATGAACTGTCATTAAGTCATATGAATGTAATATCTCATTTGTGCATTGAAGATACTAAAGTTGCATTTTTGTGCAACAGAAAGGATAAGGTACTGATTTGCATACTGGTCCAGAAGGATTGAAATTAAATAACAAAATTTTGATTGCAAGTTCCTATATTTTTTCTTGTTATTTTTGAAGAATTTATAGATATGCTATAATCTTTTTTTGTGAATTCCTGTAATATGTTATCCTCAAGTTTGATCTGAACAAAATATCCTTTTTCTGGACCCAAGTTAACAAATATATGATTTTGTGCAACAAAATAAAGTTCATGTAAATGTTCTAGAAGGGACAAAACTATAAAAACCAAGGCATAATCGAAGAACTACCCCTACCAGAATCCTCATCACGACCTATGTTATGGTTGTTGCTATTCTGATATCAGTGATGAAGTTCTAACTTCTAAGTTTAAGCTTGTTGTGGCCCCTATCTTGCCTGATATATTTATGTATGTGAATGTGAAGGCAATTTTTCATCATCTTTTTTCCTTGATAAGTGTCGTATATCTTGTTTCAGGATATGGCAGGGTTGATAAGCAAGATAAACCGTTCCTCTATTGGCCCTTTGCCTCCCTGTTATTCCCCATCTTTGTAAGTTTCATTTGCTTTTGTTAAGGCTAGTATCATTATGTTAGTAGAAAGTGAGTGATTACTCAGGATTTCTTGGTGAAATCACATTCATTTGGCAGAAAAATGTAGTTACTATAGTAGGGGTGTAAATGAGCTAAATTGTTTGAGTTTGGGTTGTTGATTGCTCAATCATGCTCATGTGTTTAGCTAAACAAAGGAACAAATTCAAACTTGAAGTTAGGGTCAATTGCTTAAATGAGCTAAGCTTAAATTCCATAGACTTGGCATTAATAGCTCGCATATGTAAGTATTACCTAGAGATTTGTAATTCTATTTATTACGTTTACTTGGAGAATTGTTATTTTAGTTATTATTTAATTACCACTTAGCTAATTTCATTTTTCAAGAATCATATTTTGAATGAGTGCCAAACATGTTTTTCCAAAAAAAAAAAATCATTACCTTCATCAAAGATTTCAATCTCGCTTCTCAATCTTGAACTTTGGTTCATACCTACAGGAAAACATTGATAAAGGGCATGCTGAGAAAAAATCCCGAGCATCGTCCAACAGTAAGCCTCTATTTGAGAGTGATCTTATTTCAAATGTTACACTGATTTTCTATTGTTGCTAATCCTGAACACTTTCATTATACATTTTTTACAGGCATCTGAAATCTTAAAGCACCCTTATTTGCTGCCTTATGTTGATCAATATCGTTCATCTTTCTGTACTCCAACAGCTGGTTCTCCTGAAAAGCCAATTTCTGCTGTCCATCATGCTCTAAAAAATAAGCCAGGAAGTCAAAACAGAAGTAGTTCGAGTACCGAGAAAGATAGTTTGATGTCAAATGAGAAAAACAATGCAAAAGCATTGCACAAATGTGATTGCAAAATCACTGAAATAGACCTGACATCAATTGAGGATGACAGCTCTGAGCAACTCCTGCCTGGGGAAGAAGGAAATGGTTCCAGCAAAGTCAATGCCAAGACAAATGAGAAAGAGCTGACGAAGCAATCTAATAATGAACAGCATTCTAATGTTGTATCTAAGCAACCAAAAGCAATTAAGACTGTAGTGACAGCTTTAAAAGATGGAAAACTTAAAGAGACAAGTTCTCCAATAAGAAGCAATCGCATAAAGGTTGGTGGTGTGTTGACACATAAAATAAATACAGAGACAGTATCCAATTTGCCCAAACCCAATTTTGGTGCTTACGATTTGAAGCCTAATTTGGAGGTGCCAACTACTGCACCTTCTAAAACAACTCCTGATTCCGCAAAAAGAATGCAAGGGTCAAACACTTCAAAGCATCAGGTACATTACCATTATAAATGCTATAGTGTACTATTAGTTACTTTTGAAGATTTCCTCATAACATTGAAATTTTTTTCTGATATATTGCTACATGCTGGCAGTTACCAATGATAGAATCCACACCAAAAACTAAACCTAGACATAATGTGATTCCACCTTCTGGTCCAGTCAAACAAGTAGAAGGACGTGAAGTTCCTTCCAAGACAAGGCAAAAGACTCCTCCAAGCTTACTTAAACCACCTTCTTTTACAGGACATGTGAGGCAGGCTGGGTTTGATGTTCTAAATGCAGCAAATAATACTGGAAAGACAAGTCCAAAGAAAATGGTTCGAGAGCCTAAGATGAGCCATCATCAGTTGACCAACAGTCATCTACCACATGTTTCTAGAGAGATTACTAGAGAGCCTTTGAAGACTTTTGAAAGCAGTTCCAAAGGAATGCAAACAGACGGCAGCAATTCTGTCTCATCTTCGCTCTCTATTCAAGGATTTGAACTTTCTGATTTTGCAACCACTTTTATTGACTTAAGTGAACCAACACTTCCTGATCATGAGAATTTAAACCACACTGAAAACAAGGAATCACGTCCAGATAGCAGTTCACCTGCATCCTATTTGCATTTTGACATGTCTGAACAATTGTCTGGGGAAACCCCTGTGGTTACACCACGTTTTCAGAATATAACTTCTAGTAATGAGAAAGTAAGTCCCGGTTTAACTCTTGATCACTCAAGCCAAAATGCTGAGGTAATGCTTTCTTCTGATGATAGTTTTTCCATAAATCAAAGGACTTCATCTGCTGGCTCCAGGTGTGATGATAGATCAGTAGATCCCTCTGCTGAAATCACAGAAGAAGATATTTCAAAGGAAATGACTTCGACCAAGTCTCTCCAACAGCCGCTCCCCATTTTTGGAGAAAAGTCTGTTTGTGAAGAATTTGGTCCAGCAAGCAAGCCAAATAATAGGTTTGATAAAGTTAGCCCGCCAAAACTCATGTGCATCTCAACTGGTGATGACCAATTCATGGTGAGGGGAAGACTGTCATCAGTGGATGAAACTGCTCCTTTGATTATTTCTACTAATATTTCAAGCCAGAAAGTTTTGCAAGAAGAGAAAGCAACAGTTTTACAGAATCCAGCACCAGAAAGGCCAGCTGTTGGGCATCTTCCTCCAGCTTTTGATGATGTCATTCATGTCATACGCCATAGCAGTTATCGCGTGGGGAGTGAGCAGCCAGTGAAGGAATCTCTGGAGATGGGAGTTCAAAGTGTAGATGTTGGTAAGTTTATCAACATTGTAAGGGATGATTTAGAAATGAGAAATGTGAGCACTCCTTTGACTCTGAAATCTTCAAATTGCTCTGAAGCTATTGGCTTGAAGTCAAATATTTCTGATAATATGGAAATCAGAAACTTAAGTAATCCTCCTAACTTAAAATCTTCAAGTTGCACCGACTTGATGAACATCAAATCAAGTTTTTCTGATCATCCTGTTGTTAGGCAACAAGATGTGGAAAACACTGATTCTCTTGTTTCAAAATCTGATTCCTCCGAGTATACCAAACATAAGACTCCTACAGCTGCAGAGGGAACACCCCCAAAGGAAATTTTGGATGTTAAATCTTCCAGGCAGAGAGCTGAAGCACTTGAAGGACTGCTAGAATTATCTGCAGATTTGCTGCAGCAAAATAGATTGGAGGAACTTGCAGTTGTTCTGAAGCCCTTTGGAAAAGATAAAGTTTCCCCAAGGGAGACGGCCATTTGGTTAGCCAAGAGTCTAAAAGGATTGATGATTGAGGAAAGTGGGGGACGCAGTTAATGGGTGTTTTTTTTAATCCATGGTAAGTTTGCTACTTTGCTTCTATTTGATATTTTCTATTACTTTTTCCACTTCATTGCTTCTCAAGTGCCACTTGAATTGAGAGAACAAACAGGCTTTATCGTTTCTTCTTTCATTTTTTGTAATTCTTTTTATGCTGATGTAAATAGTAACCATACGAATGAATACCATCAACTTACGATCAATTGTGTGGACATGCTCTTGCCAGGCCTTATTAAGAATTGTGGAATTGATATGCTTCTCCAGTGTTCTACCTAGATGGTCTGCTCCAATTATGCCGTAATGAAGCAAATAGGAAACATTTATGCATAAAAAAAGAAAACAATTGAGCTAATGCTATATTCTACCACACTTTATATATGGGTGTAGTAGTTAAAGAAACAAAATAAAAATATTTAAAATAAATTATTTATTATATTAAATACATAAAAATTGATGTACTCCTTGTGTAATTGGAAGTATTGAAATAAAAATTATTATATTTTCCTTAATTATTGTTCAAAGACTCATTTTATGAAAAATTAATTGAGATTTTTAAAAGTAAAAATAAAATAAAATAAATTGTAATTAGATAAAAATAAATCAATAAGAAAATAAAATGGTAATTTAGATGTGGAGGGAGATGAGTAGTTTTAAAAACAAATAATTTGAATGTATAAATGATTGAAATTTGAGATGAAAAAATTATAATTTTTTTAGAAAAAATAAAAGTGACTTAAGTACAAAAAATATTTAATAATTACTTTATTTAATATTTGAGTAAATTGTTAAAATGAACTAGTTAGAGAATTTAGAATGATTAAGAAAAAGTTTAATACTGATCAATAACACAAACTTCAATGAACTGGTAGAAGGCTAATTATTTTATCAGTAATGAATTTATTTCAAATAAGTAGGTTAAGGAAACACAAAATTTAGTTTCGGCATAGTTTGAGTGGAAAAATGTTTTTTATTTTTTTAATTACAAAAGTGTCACACTATTTTATGTTTTCATTTCAAAAATTGTATAAGGAATAATAAAAATAGAAAAATTAGCCTTTTCTTATACATACATTAAAAAAATTACTGAAAATAAGATAATATTTTTAATTAAAAAAAAAAATAGTAAACACTCAAATCAAATTCCTTTAAAAGGTGGCACAGATATATTCGCACAAACACAATTATTAAAGAAAAGCTATAAAGTTGTAAAATTATTTTGTACGATAAAAAGAGAAGAAAATGAATAAATAATATAATGAAAAATAATATTATAAAAAATCTATTATGTAAAGAATATAATTAGTTCTTTAACTACTATATAAAAAATATAATTTTTAACAAGCTTCCTCTTTATTTGCAGAGCCGACCATCTCTTCACTTATGTGGATATGATCAGTTAATTTATGTCTATACGTGTGTAAGTTACCGTCATGCTTGTTTTTCCAGGAAGCTTCGTGGAACCTAGGGCCAAACGTATTCTGAATTAGTACTATTTTCTTCTTCAAAACTACTACCACTACCTCATGGTTATTGCATATATATATATATATATATATATATATATATATAAACCATGCTTTTTTTATATATATATATAAATATATACCATGCTATATATAATAGCCGTCCATCGTATTCAACCCATTCTTTTATATCCAATTTTCTTTCAATAGTGCATCACCTTCCTTTACAAGATTGTCTGTTGCTATTAAGAGACAATAATTACTCTAGGCAAGCTTAACTCGTAAGAAATACTGCTTCCAGAATTTACATTGTTCGGGTTCTGAATTGGACACTCTTTTTCTGAGTTTAACACTAAGCATTATTGGCTTGTCATCATGGACCTCATGAACCGGGTTCCCAATCAGCTCATTTTCTGTGTCCAACTTCTCAGATCGAACTGAGCATAACAAACAAACCTAAATAAGAAAAAGACAACATTAACCAAACAAAAGATCAATTAAACTTGTAGATACTAAAAATTTTATTCATGTCAAAATATATGTTTTATTGATTTTATCTGTTTGTAGTATTTAATTTTTTTATAGTATTATGTATATATGTTTATGTATCAATAGAATATGATAATATTATCTCATTTCTTATCCTATGTTTTTTTTTTGGTGAATCATTTTTTATCCTATCATGTTAGTTGGCGGTATAGTGTAATCTTTATTGAAAGGAGAGAGCCGGAGTTGGAAATAACAAGATAGGATAAAAATAATAGTTTAAATTTTAATCCTTATAACATGGTTTTATTTGGAAATAAAAAACGATCTTTAGAATGAACGAATTAAAAGGTAGCAATGAATCGTAACCTCTCCTTTTCTCCAACGCGTAAAAAAATAATAATAAAAAAATTCCAAAACCCATTTTATAAAAAGCCAAAATTAAAGAGCCTAAAAAAGCGAGAGGCATAAATGATAAATCCCACCAAAGCTATGCCCGTTTCACACTCTTTCCTTTCTCTGGCTGATTCCACAGACACACACCGCTTTACTATTATGCAAGACCCTTCTCGCCCCGCCCCTCCTCCCTTCTACCACCAAAACGGCGGCCAGCCTCCTCCCCCCGCCGCCTCCGCCGCCATCGCCACCGGCTACCCCTACGCTGCCCAACAACAATACTACAACACCACTTACCCTCCTCCTCGCTCCTACGCCTCCCGCTCCTTCTTCCGCGCTTTCTTCGCCACCATGATCTGCCTCGCCGTCGTCTTCGGCGTCGTCCTCATCATCACCTGGCTCGTCCTCCGCCCCTCCCTCCCCCACTTCACCCTCCACTCCCTCTCCGTTTCCAACCTCTCCAGCACCTCCCAATCCCTCTCCGCCACGTGGCACCTCTCCTTCCTCGTCCGCAACGGCAACAAGAAGATGACCGTCTCCTACAACGCCCTCCGCTCTTCCATCTTCTACCGCCAAAACTACATCTCCGAGTCTCAGCTCGCTCCCTTCAGGCAGGACACCAGGTCCCAGACCACACTCAATGCCACCCTCACCGCCGCCGGCACCTACCTCGAGCCCAAACTGATCGACAATCTCAACGCCGAGAGGAACGCCAGCTCGGTCCTCTTCGACGTTCAGGTCGTCGCCGCCACCTCTTTCCGCTCCGGCTCGTGGAGGTTCAGGACGAGGGTTCTCAAGGTTCTGTGCCGCAAAGTACCCGTCGGCGTCTCGTCCAAGTCCAGCTCCGGTGATTTGGTCGGCGGAGATCGGGAATGTCAGGTGTGGACGTGAATTTTCTGAGGGTGATGTTTTTCAAAACCCTAGGTTTGGTAATGGGGGGAAATTTAATTTTCTGATTTTATTATATATAGTTAATTGATGCTTTCGACGGTTTATATTTATGCGATTTGGTTTAGGTTTCAATGGAATTTTGTTGGTAGTTTATATGATTGTATATAGTTATCAGCAACCTTATATTGTTTGCTTGCCTTTCTAGAGCACTCAGTGGAGATTTGAAACTTTGTTAGTGGAAAATTTGCAATTGTATGTTAATTGGAGATGGAGACAAAAAAGGAGGCAGATATTAATATTTATTTGGATATCATTGACTTACTGGTTGACTGGTCTTTATTCTACTGATTGTTTGGGTAGTATGCACTGTGCATAGATATTAATTTAAAAATTAGTCTGAAAAATAATAGTTCTGAAAACTCTGGTCTTTAACCGAGCTGGTGTTATGATGTGATACATGGAGTTGATCTCATCTACTGGGAAAAGGCTTTATCCTATTGTCGCTGTTTGTATTTTCTCAAAATAATCAGAAAAGAAATGAATGGGGTTTTTTTTTTAAACATAGGAGAAAGATAGAACTACCTATACTACCCGATGCTTTTGTTTATGGTTTTTATAGTTGGCGAGATTTATTCAAATTGTGACAAACCATTCGTTGGCTTTCTTACTCAACCATTCATTTACAAACCCTTAGTCAACTCCATACTTATGAAGATACTGATTTCATGTAAATTATTTTGTGTAACCATCAATTGTCTTGCTGTCGCATACATCTTAAATTGTTTCATTTTAATAGTTGAAAATTTCCAACTATTAATGAAGCTTTTTCAACAGATAATCTTTGGTCACCGATAACAAAAAGCTAATCAGTTTCATTAATCTTCGAGCAGTCAAACTTTGTTAAGCTGTTCAATCGAAAACATGACTGTCATCTAGTATTCTTTGAATTGATGGCTGTATTGGGTCTTTGCCTGTTTGGGTTGAGGTGTCTATTGCTACAGATTCACAGAATGCTTAACAGCTTGTCTGTCTGGTCACACTCATAAATAACCAGCAAAATAAATTTGTTGTTCATTAGTTCTGGTTTTTGGCCGTTCCTTGATATTCTTTCTGAGATGGTGGTTGATGAAATTATGACAAATGCAGTTTATCATAGTAATGTATTCTGAAAGAAACAAGGTTTTTGGCTCCTGTTTTTCTTTTTCTGTTGCACATTTATACGTAGAATTGATCCAAAACTTTGGCATTTATACCTTTTAAATCTTAAAGAAATATGTTGCACTAGGGGAGGTCCTGTCTTTGGAAGTATTTCTGAGTATCCAATGTCTAAACCGACGGCCTTTTCTCTATTGAGTACTTATTTAAGAAATTTATTATGACTCTAAATGGGGCAAATTTGCTGTTTCCCTGCCACCTGTATTCTTGTTAATAAATTAATACAGTAAAAACAGATCATATTCATATAAAATCGTATTGAAGCATTGGTGATGACGAAAATTGTTCCAAGTTACATGCTAGCTATTGGCAGGGCTGGTATGACTTGGGTTGTCCTTTCACTCTGCTGGATGATAGTGGTACAGGTTGGTGCCCATGGGGGTGTCAATGGAGTATGTTTGGGATCTGTTTTGGGTTTGAATAGCACTATAGGATGGATTTGACACTTATCAAATGGGATGACTGTCACTTGTGTATGTTTGCTTATATTGGTTGAGTACTAGTGGCTTGCTGTTAATCTAAACCTTGTAGGAGTCTTGATTGTTGTAAAATCTGAAATGCTGTCATTGGATTTGACCATATGGCAACAGCCGGCAGTGCTTGGTGCATGGTCATTGGTTTGGAATATAAATTTATTGTGTATTTTTTGTGAAAATGAAGTCATACTTTTAACTTTGTTCAAAGATTCTTCTAACATTTCGTGTATACCACTGAGGCAAGCGTTGAGGTGAATGAGAAAAATCTTGCTGGAACTTTTCATGTTTATTTTTTCTTCACGCATATAGCACTTGATAGCTAATTTGAAAATATATGAAGGTGAATCTGAGATTAATCTGTGGTCTGATACAGAGTCTAAAAAAGGGAAATCAATCCCCTGACTGTCAAATTTAATTTGTACTGTGAAACAAACTAAGATACGTATTGATTAAATATAAAATATAATTTTTACAGAAATATAACTACACTGCCATGGACGATAATTGCGTGCTGCATCAATTATATTTATAATTTGCAATTTGCTCCTTGTCGTGCTGCATCAGTAGTCCTACCCTGCCTTCTTGTGGTAATGAGGCCTTGGCAGTAGCTAATTTGATATTGTATTTATGTCTTATTTTGAAAGAGGAGAAAGATATGCTATTTGAATTTTGATTATTATATTATTCACTATAGATGTTACTTATGATCAACAGTTGCATTGTCATTCTTCAATCTTTGTTCATTTAGTTTTACTGCCGGATTGCAGTTAGTTGACTTGGTTTGGTAGATGCCATTTTTTTTTAATAAAAACATCTGGACTCTACACTCATGAATATTCTGTCCACCGTTGTGTACAATGTATGAAACACTAAAAAAAGAAACACAAATGTTTGTGGGTTACTTGTTTTTTATTTTATTTTTTTATCGGCTTGTGGGTTAGTGTGTTACTTGTTTTTCGTTTTATTTTTTATCGGCTTGTGGGTTAGTGGGTTACTTACTAGGAAGTGGAGATTAAGTGTGTGTTTGAAGATATTGGTAAAATTGATTTTGAATGTAATTAATTTTGCAAAATTGATTGGGGTTAAAATTGATTTTGAAGTGATGTGATTTATATTTGAATGTTTTTAGTATAAAATCAAGTTAGGAGTAAAATTCAGTATAAAATTTTGAATATAATGCAGAAATTATTTAAAATAGTTTTAATCCAAAATTAATTCTGGATTTATAATAAATTTTAATTTTTTTTCTGATATAAAATCAAATATATGAAAATATATTAAAAATCAATGATGGATTCATAAATAATTTTTTAATTTGAAATCAAATACGTATTAAAAAAAACTGCAAAATGCAAATGATGAAGTAAATTGCTAAACCAGCCAATTGGTGGTTTTTCCTTTCATTGTTTAAAAAAAAATATTTTTTAAGGTTAGCCGGTTGTTTGAAAATTGTCTCATGTGCATGCAATTATTGGATGTCTGATTGGGGCGTTTGACGCATTTATTAATATAAAAGAATGCTTACTACACATGCATGTATGGCCACATTAATAGGTAAAGTAAGCTGGAATAGTACAAATTGGGTTGGGCTTTAATTCATTATGTCCTAGCCATGTATACGCACGCTAGTTTTGGTTGTTTCTAAGGTACTTGTTATGGATTCAAGTTTCGTACCTTCTCTGTCATCTGCTTTTCCTCCATTTTATTGTAGGCAATTGGAATCTTTCGACTTTCATCCATAAAGTGATATCTTGTGATTGCCACACTTCAAAAAAAAAAGTTATCATGTGATTGCCTTTACTTTATTCCCGAATAGCTTCCCACATTTTGTTCGTTCCGAATGATTTTGGTTCATTTTTTCTAGTATTGTTTCCATAATAGTATATCTCAAGGACTTAGGACATGAGATTCTTACTTGGGGCAATCCAAGTGAGTATAGTATATGCCTAATCCGTTAGGTTTTGGTGTGACTTTTAAGGAGGTGTAATGTTTGAATGATTGTTATGAGGATTATCATGGAGAGTTTAATGTCTAGGCCTAGGCCTGAGTGTAACCTGACTCAAATCGTGTTAAATAGGAGTCAGTCAAGATCCACTTCCATTTCCTTTTTCTCTCCTTTTCTTTCATTATTAAAGTTTTGAAAAAATAAATGAAATGGACACGCTACACATTAAATAGAGAGTACCATTTATTTCAAAACCATAAAAATTAAAGAAATGGAGAGAATCCTTTTCCACTAAATAACACTGAGGTTGGTTCGGGTTTTGGACTAAGAAAGTAACTACTGGTTTTGTTATTGTGGGCCTAAGTAGGATCCGTTTGCCAAGCTTGCAATTTGGATTTGATTTGCACGTTTGTTGATTAACTTATTTATTTGTATTAAAAGATGATATATATTTTGAAGAAAAAAATAGGTAATTTTAAAAGTAAAAACATATCATTTTGGCTTGTTCTTGGGGTAGCACAAAAATCAAGAATTTCTACAAGTAATGAAAAAAAATAGTAGGCACATGGGCCTTCTGTGAGCAGATCTACATACACTGCTTGTTTAAATGTGGATTTACGTGCAAGTATTTTTTTTTTCTGCACTTCCAGAATTACTTCCTTCACTCCCTATATTGCTTTGGGAATAATCATTCCCGAATCAATTTGGAGAGCGCAGGAAGCAATTGCCTTTACATGCATAATGCATTGATCTTCTTCACAACGGACATAAGCATTCCCCATTACTACCCCCGAATGGGTGGGCTCATAAGTACCTCGGTCCAGGCCTTGATACAGGCCTTTGCTTTGCTACATCTATTTGGGATCTACTAGAGACACCCACCATTTTTGCTGGTACATCCAGCATAACATGTAAAATTCTGATTTTGCCCTATCATAAACCCAATACGGATTGATAATCTATAGGCCTAATACAGATTGCTAATGGTCCAAGCATGAATCGAACCTATGACTTTTGCGTTATTAATACAACACTCTAATCAACTGATCTAATAGACCAATTATGTTATAAATTAATTAATGTCACTATATATAACACTAAAATTTCTAATATATATTTAATGCATATGTAAATTTATATAATAAATTTTGTGATAATTAATTTTTATCTAATAGTTAATTTGTTTACATATATAAATTATAAATAAAAAGTCATAGGTTTAATAAAAATTTACATATGTAAAAAAATACCGAATTTATTTAATTATTAATTGTTATAATAAATATCTAAATATATCATTCAATTAAATATCAAATTTTTTTAACTATTAATTACTGTAATAAATATTTAAACACAATATTTGATTTAATATCAAATTTGTTTGATTATCAAATTTTGTAAATGAATTAAATGTATAAAAAATTCTAAAAAATTATAATTTTTAAAAAAATTCAAAACATTAATCCGTATGAACCATATGGATTGTCAATCCGTATGTTTTGAAATTTTTTAATATGCACCTCTTCTTCTCCGACATTGAAAAATCACCAAATTTCATTGTATATCCGTAAACAAATGCAGGTACATTATCGACAACAATAATCACTCACAAAAGGACGCCAACAAAAATAAGTTACACTAAAGGAGTGTAATTTTAGGAAAAAGTTAATTTGATATTTATAACCGAAAATATCCATAAGGGCATTTTTGATATTTTAGAAAACTGGTGCGCCAAGCCCCAAGCAGTTTCCCATCTATTTTTGTTACATCTTTTTTTTTTTATAATAAATTTCAAAAATACCCTTCTCCCTTCCCTCTCCTTTCTTCTCCATGAACACCTCTTCCATCACTGGTGCACCCCATTGTCTGTCCCTCTCCTTCCTTTGTTTTTTCTGCATTATCTCCCTTTGTCATGTCCTTCACCGGTGCTGTTTTCGCCAATGAATTTCATCTTTTTTTTTCTTCCAAAGGTTGCAAATGTACTGAACTAATTTTCCGAATGTATAACTTGTAAATTAAATTTTGAAAAAAATGTATTTTTGCCAAAAAAAATTACAAAAATGCGGAAGGAGTACAAACATAAAAGAGAAAATAAAAGGATATAAAGAGTAAAGAGAAAAAAAGGGGATGCTAATAGAACCTTCTCTTGATATATGTAATGGATATGCAAACCGAAGGTCCAAAGTAAATTCTACTGACACTTTTTCACTTTCTTAAGGTTCAATTGAAGATAACATGACAACAAAATCTGGAGGAAATCCTCTAACTTCTTGGGTGCCTATCTCAGGAATAAAAACCCACTTGTTAAAAAGACTATACTTGTGAAAAATAGACACGAAATAGACACTTCGTGTATGGACTAGACTTGAAAGTTAATTGTAGTATTGTTTTTTTTTTTTTTTATGTAGTGATTTACTTTTTAAAGAATGTAACTGAGAATAAAAATATCCAAAAAAATCCAACATTAATTAAAATTATTTCTTTTATAATAGTTATAAATATCTCAGGTAAGAACTAAAATGTTTCATCATGTACTTTTCATGATGTTGTTTTAACCTAATAAAATAATATATTAAATTATTAATCCTTAATGTTATAAAAATGTTTTGTATTAAAATTAATTACTTCTGATAATTTCATAGCCTAATATGAATTTTCTCAATTTTAAAGATTAAATTGTTTGATATGTATATAATTTCAAAAATTAATTTAACTAATTACTTGATGCACTACCAATGTTGGAAAGGCTGGTGTTTATGTTCGTGTCACATACGGTGGAAGACCAAGATAGTAAACAAATTAAACGTGTTGCATGTTAAACTTCTCAAAGTCTTCCTCAAACTATCAGTAATCAATGCAATGCACCTGCGAGGAAAAGGGGAGCTTTGATTGTGATTCGTGATTTCCATCTTAAAATCATGCATAGTCAAGTTAACGACCAATCGACCATAATATCGTCATGAAAATCAAATTACAGCGATTGAGGAAATTAACGAGTCATGGAGAAAGTGGCCATGCATTAGGAGGAGATTATTTGCGTACAAAAATTCCAAAAGGCCTACATGTCTACCTTGAAAGATAAGGCAAATATGGGACTAAGTGGTTGTTTTCCCAAACTTATCTATCACCCACCTCCAACCACCTTCAAATAACAATAAGAAATCTAATCGAAGGACCATCTTATGGTTGTCATGGTCCCACGAGTTCGTTTTTCTGTCCACCTCTATCTGATCAAATTTTGTTAGGGACCAAATTAATTAATAATCTGAGATTACTATATTAGAGTTAGAGTATCCACTAATACATCCTATCTCAAAAAGCAAAACAGTTTGGGGGTTCACGCTTTCATTCATCATGTGTTGGAAAAAGGCCCCCCTTTAAGGCTACAAATTACAATTGCTAGCATCCGTTGAAAAGGTTGCATATCCCTCCAATGGGTGCCCTTCCAAATAGCGGTGACATTGGTCTGGACTTGAATGTGACTGGAAATTTCAATGAACATCCATTGATTTGACTCTCCCCTTAACTCTTTGTTTTTTTTTTTTCCTTTAACAATGTGAAGGAAATAATGGATATGATATTATATATTAAGATGTTCTATAAAGGGGGTGGGGAAAAAAAAGAGATAGAGGAGCATGTTCTATAATAGTCAATGTGAATATGATATTATATATTAAGATGATATAACACCATATACATACTCATATCATATCTTTGTTAGTGGAGGAACTTAACCAATGGCTTTACTTGCTGATTACACTTATATGGGCGAAGTAATTTGATGAAAGTTCTTCTTACCAAGTGGTTTCGTAATCCTTTCATATATTTCAAAGATTATTAAGAGTAGGAAAACGAAAAGAAATGGGGAAGTGATTAAATAAGAGATAACCTTATCAAACTTTATGGCTTCTTCGGAAAAGACACCGTGTTAATGGATCGTTAAGGTGTACATAGGAAAAGACCTTGGACACATTATTAGACTTTTCACTTATCTTGAGTATACAAATAGGGGGCGATTTAACATTTTTAATTACATAAACCTATTGGGGGAGTTTTCACTTTATGCATTATCATAAAATTACGCTTCATTTTACTTTCTCTGTTTATAAAAACCTAAGGGGATGAATTTGCATTTAACTTTAGAGAAAATTGTGTATATATAAATAGTGTAATTGATTTTTACACTGTTATATAATTATATATATATATATATATATATATATATATATAATATTTATGCATTTTAACTCAAATAATTAGTAAAAATATCTTTAATTAAATATTTTTTTTATAAATAAATATAAGTTTTATGAGAATTTTATAAATATATGAGAAATAAAAATAGAAAGGAACGATATTATAAATATATGAATAAAAATATATAGATATGTATAGGCTTGATTTGGATCGATTTCTAAAATTAAATAAAAAATCTGATCCAATCCAATTAAAAATTTATTTTTTCAATTTTTTGATCCATTCCATTTTTAGTTTATTAAGTTTTTGGTTTTTTATCAGTTTTTTCAATCCATATCATATTAGATCTGTTTATGAATATCCTACCTATTTTACTTATGGTGTGTTTGTTTTAGATGATTGGATTCATTTAATATTATTTTAATTTTTTTTTTCAAACACACTCTTAAGGTTCATTATGTAGAGTGAAAAAAAAAGTAAATTATAATAAAAATTTTAAATTAAAGTAGAGTGCATAAATGTAGATCCCATATTATTGTTTATTTTTTTTTCTTTTTCACTATAATTCTATACAAAGGAACACACCCTTAGGGAGTGTTTGGATTTCCGGTAGAAGAATCTAAAAATATGTTTCAGAAAAAAATAAATTTGAAATCATGTTTAATCATTCATTAAAAATATATTTGAGACAAAAATTTAGCTTGAAAATTCAATTTCAAAAAGCAACTATTGAAATAATTTTATAAACTTCAATTCGAACATGTCGTTAATATTACTAACTAGTACTAATTAATTAGCCAGACATCTGAACTCCTAACTTACCAATTATACATATGAGGATTTTAATTATGAAGAGGTAAATTATATTAGCTTAATTTCTCATGTCTGGTATTACATTTATATTTTATAATTTACAGGATTAATTTTTTATATTATTTTGAATTTTAAATTTTGAATATATTATTAATTTGAATTTTAAATTTTAATTAATATATGTTAGTATGTCAAAAAAATATTTAAATATATTTTTATATACACATGTTTCAAAAAATTATTATTATTGATGTATTGTTTAAAGTATAATTTATTTTACTTTGATAACGTCTTACATATTTTCTTTTGATTTTATTTAAAAAAAATTAATTTAGTTTCTTTTTTTATATCCATGTTATTAATACTTAAAACAAAATTGGAAAATCACATAAATTTCATCATTAATCCGTCTAAAAATCTAGCACGTTAAAATCAACACTTTATGTATATTTGTTAATATTTGAAGAATTCAATTATGGAATATTTAGGTAATCAATCAATTATATATTTATAGGCTAATCAATTCGTGAGTATAAAAATTCCGTATAACAAAATGTACTTTTGATTATCAATCGAAAAAATAGAATAACAATAAAATATGAATGTTCTAATTTTTATTATTCTTGTTATTAGATTAACTTAAAATTCAATTAATTTAGTTACACTTAATTATCTAAATAACTCACAAATAAAATAAATATAGTATATAATAATTTTACATTTATATATTTTATAATAGAATAATATGTATTATAATTTATTTAAGGTTCTATTAAAAATAAAATAAATATTATATATATATAAAAGAAATTAAGTTACATTGGTGTAGATTAATCTAAGGTTAATAATAATATGATAGATTCTACCCCAAATAATTCCTCTACAACTTCTTCATGTTTGTTTGCTTCTTTCTATCCACTACGAATGCAAAGAGTGCTACCTCTCCCACATCAACTTAACTCTGTATGACATCGATTCCGTTTATTGGAAAAAGAACAAAACTTTGCTGCAATCGACGATCGCGCTCGGAGATCGCTGACACTGATGCTTGCTGAAAAACTCATCAACGGTTATCTTTTGGAGATTGGTTCTGATGCGAATCTCAAGCTGTCGAAATTCTACGATCTCGCCATCTCAGTTCCTAATTGAGCAAGACAGTTCCACGACGGGCGCTCTATCGTGCTCTTCTTCGAGCAGCTTCAACTGCGACACGCCATCGCCGGGACGCTGGTAGAAGCGGAGGAACCACTGCGGCCTTCGGTGCTGATGGTGGAGGAAGAAAATGAAACGGAGCAATTTCAATTTCAAAACGTAGATTTGTGGTTAGCACCGGCGTTCTCGTCGATCGTGAATAGGTAGCACCAGACCGGTGGGGATTTCGACTTAGGTTCTGGATGTTGTGCGGCTTGGTTGGTAGCGACTCATGCCAGAGGGGACGAGAATGGCAGAACAAAAGGACCTTCATGACGTGAACGGGAGGAACAAGTTGGGGAAGCAAACAAGGGAGAGACTTATCTTGTATCATTTATACTACTAATAAGAAACTTTTAATACTCTAATATTAAATATCACTCCTTATTAAAAAAAAATCTTAGATTATTATAGAAAATCAGCATAGATATAAGATTATGATCTATTTGATTGATTAAAAAATCATAGAATAAAGAGTTTCTATTATTGAAGAATTGGAATTCCAAGGTCTGAATCATTAGGTAATTATTTATTATTTATAATGATTTATTGTACAAATATTAAAAAATAATTATAAATCCAAAACAATAAAAGAATAAAATATTTGTTGAAGTTATTCAGTGCAATAATATAACATTGTATATATTATATGTTGGATATAATAACTGCACTAAAAAAATTAGAGAACTATAACAAATAGGGATTAAGAGAACGGGGTGTAGAATCACCTAAAAAACATAATATAATATTGCATAATTATAAAATGGATTAAGAGAGTCACGTTTTCAATAAAAAAATTATCATAATTATAAATAACATTGTAAATTTGAATGATTGATTATCATCTTATATAAAATATATCAAAATCTATTTATTTAAGGTTTTATGATTTAATTGACAAATTAAATCAGGACCTACGATTTTTTTTTGTAAATATAATATCTTAATAGAATAAAAAAATAAAATATAGTTTGTTTACCTAATAAGAATTAATATTAATTTGATTGAATAGAATAATGTCATTTAATAATTTTGAAAGAAATAAAATCAATTTTTTATATATATATATATATAGTATATAGTATATTGCCTATTATATATGTAGTTGTCTACATAAAGTATTGCCTAATAGCAAGAATTTGCCTTCATTTGTTTGTGTAGCCACTCCTTAGATTATTGTTGTGCCAATACATAAGAAACATTCTCCTGAGGGTGAATATATATCCCACTACACACTATATTCTTAGCCATCATGAGCACCAAGGACTGCGGCAACCACGACGAGAAGAACCGTCAGTTCCTCCGCTGCCTATTCGCGGCGATCCTCGGCTCCATCCTCCTCCTCATCTTCCTCATCTGGATCATCCTCCGCCCCACCAAACCCCTCTTCATCCTCCAAGACGCCACCGTCTACGCCTTCAACCTCTCCTCCTCCGGCCCCACCCCTTCCCCCATCAATCCAACCCCCAACACCCTCACCCTCACCTTGCAAGTCACCCTCGCTTCCTTCAACCCCAACCACCGCATCGGAGTCATCTACACCAAACTTGACACCTACTCCGCCTACCGCGGCCAGCAGCTCTCCATCGCCACCTCCCTCCCCGCCACCTACCAGGGCCACCGAGAAACCGCCGTCTGGTCCCCCTACCTCTACGCCTCCGCCGTCCCCGTCTCCTCTTTCACTCTCCAGATCCTCCAGCAGGACAGAACCTCCGGAGGAATTCTGGTTAACGTCAAAGTCAGCGGAAGAGTGAAGTGGAAGGTTGGAACTTGGGTTTCCGGAAATTACCATATTAATGTCAACTGTCCGGCATACCTCAGGGTCGCCAGCGATCGGGACGACGCCGTTGGATTCGCCGGTCCCGCCATCAAGTTTCAGCTTTCACAAAGTTGCATTGTTGATGTCTAGTTTAGTAATTATTCAACCACTAATCATATGTTACCAACCTTTTGTTTTAAAAGTCTGATGAATATCTCTTATTTCTTTTTATTTTTTTCTTTCTATCTTATCATAAATTTTATCAATCATATTTATATTTTGTTTCTTTCCAAATATTGGATAGCATTTGGAATGTGCATCAAACATTTTTCTTGTTCAACATAATATTACCAGCGACATAAAAGTTCTAAAGTCAGAGACAAACTCAAGAAATTTCAATAATCTCTTCCTATGCATGAAGCCTTTAACAGTGAGATGATGAGATGTATGTATGTGTAAGCAAAGTAATTTGCTTGCATTGCTATAGATGTTATAGTTCTTAATATCTTTCTTTCTTTCTCTTAATTGTCCTCAACTACCCTCTTCATAAATAATGCTCTCTCTCTTCTTCTTTTTTCATTTTATGTTTTTAATTTCTCTTTTGGGAAGTATTGTGGATAAAGTCTCCTTCAGTTTATATATATGAAAAAGTGTGTTATTTTTGTTTGTCAGATACCGACTCCTTGCATGCTTATTTTAGTTTAATTTTGAACGTATGGTTGTTTTCTTAACTCACAAAAAGCAATAAAAATTGTTTTTTTAAGTAATTTAATTTAAATATCTATCCTTTAAAAATAATGGGTTATGTTTTCTTCGATGGGACGAGGCTTTCAGGGAAGATGTAACAGCAAAGATGAAAGGGAAAGCCCCGGAGAATAGTTGAAAATGATAGTTTTTGTTGTTCACATGTTCTAATGATGTGTGCTTTGACGACCCTGTTAAATTTTAGCACGCGATTTTAATTTAAAAAATTCTAAATTGCTAACAGAGAAAGCTGATCTACTTTTCCTTCGATCAATTTGACAATTTATAGTCACAAAAGACGACCTTAATTGACGTGAATTTGAACGTCTACCAACGCTTGCTAATTATACTTGGATGTTATTATTCTAAAATTAAATTAAAAGTAAATTTAAGATAATTTTTTATTTCAATATAAAAGTTACCCAACGTCTTTTAACTTAAATTCAATTTTAGACCCAACATTAGTTTCTAAATATGAAATTAAATATGTAAGTATTTACCTAAAATCATACTACACATACAAAGAACATGCCCACATTTTTTATCTTCTTAAATTAATTCATTTTAAAAAATATTGGTTAAGACATTAATGATAAAAAAAAGTCCTAATAAAAATATATTAAAAATTATGGTGAGATATATTAATAATATTTTTAATTTCTTAATTACTATTTTAAAGACAGTAAGTCAATATTATCTTTTTATTTTTTCTCCTTGACACGGGGTTTTGCGCATAGAAGAAGTAAAATGACTCGAATTTGATGGAATGGTGTAGTCCTCCACGTAGTTGACCAAAAATCTCCTTGGGACTCTGTTTCAATAGTGGAGTACAAGGGAAGAACGCAGAATCGGACAATTAGGCGATTTCATTCTACTACTACTACATATTATGCGGTTCCAATCTTTAATTAGAGTTGGCTAACTTATTCTAAATAAAACGAGGTTAAACTCTATCATGAGATTACAGTTTATTACAAGAATGTTCAACTCTTTTTATTAGAAATAATTGTTAAAGAACTTCTTTCAATTAAGAGCGCGTTGTGCTCTAATTTTTTTTATTTTTTTTTTTATAAATTACAAGTTGCTTTATGGTTTATTCATGTATTTTCGTCCCGATTGAAAGGACAATGCCTTTTTAACGCAAATTACATTTTATAGGAATATTTTTCGTAAGCGATGAACTAAGTTTATACTTGACCAAATTGGTCTATGAAAAAATAACTATAGTTTAATTTAATTGGAGTATAAAGTAAACTGTCAGTAATAAAAGTTTAGCCCAGAGAAGTAGTATTTGCAGCGTATTAAATAAGTTAAAGTCGCATTTCGTTATTAGTTACTCTATACTCCTAATGAAAACCCATTTTTTGTACAAGTCAATTAATTGTAATATAAGTAATTTAATTGTTACAATTCCTGCATGTATTTTGGATCATGTCCTCCGCTCCCAGAACACTAACAAGTAACAATGCATGATGCATCAGGCATATCATTCGAAAGCTATTTTATTTTTCAGAGAGAGAGAGAGAGAAATCCGAGAGTATTTTCCAATAGCTTATTCTGAATTGAACTACTAAAGGGATTAGTTCTTGCCTGAACGCGAGAGTATAATAGGATTATATAATTTCCCCACAAAAATTACATTACATTTTTGTGATTCGATCAAATTGCTAGCTACTTCTTTTTGTGTCTGTTCTAGCTTGTTATCATTGTTACTGTCATTTTACTCTTTCAAAAAGGACACGAACAAAGAAAACTAATGTGTGGCAAGAGTAACTAAATTCTAGGTATATTAGAGTGAATATATTAATATTGTCGCGTTCGGTGTTGGATCATGGGGCTTTAATGCATGTGGACCACATGACACACGGGTTTCATAGAGAATAGGTCACTTTTGAAAGATTTTTGAAGTCATTCATCGTGATAGACATAATTAAATGCATATGATTTTGAGTAAGGATAAATATTCGTCGTGGTTTCTTTTACCTGAAGCTTTACAAAAAGTTAGTTCTTCAGATTCTAAAAGGAGAGATGGATGACTTGTCCCACCAACTTCCACTTACCTTTTGATATGGGGTATATACAAATATGTTGGATAAGTTAGGTCTTTGGTGCGCGGTTGGCTAGTTTATAAGAGAATTACGACTATAAAGTCAATATATAAGTCATCCAAGTTAAAAATTAATTAACTTATTTTTCACCCTCTTAACACATGACTTGCACATAAATTAATATGCTTTGAAACTCAATAGATTCGGAAGTTATATAACTCTCAATATTGGTCCATATTTTCTGCCCTTTGCCTGCTTTGCCTAGATTATATGAGAATTACGACTCTAAAGTTTCAGTATACTTTTTTTTGACAGATGAGACATTCAAGTAAAAATTTCATTAACATATATTCTTTCACACTCTTAACTATGACTTTCGCATAAATTTGATATGGCCTTTATTGAAACTCAAATAAAAGGAGTATGAACTCATGAAAGTGATAAACTTGTGTGATCTCTGAAACTCAAGCTTGAAATAGAAATTTAGGTTAAAGATTAGAAACAATACACAACTGAACCGATCTATTTAATTAAACTTTAAAGTGTTGGAAAATAAAAGGATACGTAAGTAAGAGTTATGTGGGATGGATTTAATGTAACTTTAGAATGTCAAAATCAAATATAGATATGTAAACATTTAAAGAAAACACACACTTTATAGTGTTATACAATTTTAAGCTATATTAGTTAAAGTTGCGTTCATAGTATTTGAGGTCACATGCATTTCATTCACAAATGTATTTTTGGAAGGGAATAATAATACCGGTCTTCCAATTTTCTGTAATATTATACTATATTTGCACTTAAGATTTTCTAATCTACATATGTAAATAATAAAATTCAAATAATAATAATATTATTAGCATCTTATTAACTAGTGTTTTCAGAATATTTATTAATAAATTTAAAAACAAAAATTAATGAAATATCATGTCATGTGTTTTGTATTTAGGAATAATTTATTTTAAAACGACTAATTTTTAAATACATCTAATTCTATTGTCTATTTCGAGTGTATAGATTATTTTAAAGATTCAATTAATTAGTATATTTTTACCTTTATTTTTATGGAGAAAAAATGTAAAGAAGATAGTCCACTACCAATATGTAATAAAAAAAATACTTTTTATTTAATGGTTTTTAAAAGTCTTAAGAAGCATATAAGATCGTTGTCAATGTCTGATTATTGTACATTAGATTTACTTACATGGTCATTTAATCATAGATTTTGTTGTAATTAAAAACTATTAAATTTTGTAATAATTAGTTTAATTTCCGAAAGGACAAAATGTAACTATGGTTTCTTAAATATTTTTGGTGTTATTCTCTAATTAAATTGAAAGTTTCTAGTCAATAATTTGCTTAATAAAATTTTGCCTTAAATATTAACATCAAAAGTACACTTAATTATTGTCCTTTCAAAGATTGAACTGACTAAAAATATTGGGAGCAATAAAGTGAAGAAGATATAGGCTGAATTTGGACACACACTGCAAACGAGTGGCCACTTGAATTAAACAGGGAGCAGATCAGTTGGCTTGTTGCCTCATGTACAATGCCAATTGAGAAAACCACACTCCTTTTTTTGTTTTGGTCTAATCAAAATTTCATAGCCTTCATCTTTTTGGAATCCTTCTGTTTGTCACTACTGCTAAATCCAGAATAACGGTTGAGACACCAGAAAAAAAAAGTGGGCCTAAGAAAACAAAACTTGGACACTAGATATGGTTACAAATTAAAGCCGTGAAAAATTGTATACTAGTTCGACCTTTTCTTCTTTGTGAAATGAAAGAGTTCTTGGAGAAAGGCCTACCTGCACACCAAAAAAGATAAGGGGATAACACATCCTAGTTTAAGAGGATGCTCTATAATTTTGTGGTCGATGATAAAATATGACAAGAATTTCTAAAACTATGGTCTGAATAATTCTAAGTATGAAAAGTATAGTTTTTATAGAAAATTATCTACCTATGTTTTTCCTCTCCCCTTTTATTATTATTTTTAGTTAATTTCCTTTTGGAATGTAATGCGACTTTGATGGGCCTAAGCATAATGACACTATCCAAACTATTTCTGTAACTAGCCTTAGTTGGGCGATTGCTTTTTGCAGTTTGGAAGTACTATGGGAAGTACTGCAGGAAGCAATTCAGGGAGTGCATAAAAAAAAGAGTTAATTACAATAACCATTCTTGGAGTTTGTTTTTATTATACTCATCACTTTTTTCTTTTTCAGCATTACTTTTAATCTCATTTGTTAATTTTGTGAAACTTCCATTAATAAATTTAATAAAAGAAAAAAACATTCATTTATGAAAGAAAATCCAAAGACAAAAGAAAATGATGTTTAAATAATGACATGAAAAATTTTATAATTAGTCATTTTAATATTCAATTAAATATAAATTTTGGGTTTACTTAATTGAACTTCAAATATTGACTCAGTTTGTTGAAATTTAATGTGAATCATTTTTATACATATGTAGTTTTCAATAATCATTTTAACGTGAAATAAATACGAAGTTAAAATGAACAAATAAAAACATTTTAAGAGACAAAAAAAATCATTAAATATCATGTATTCCTCGTGTGATCGTTTCAAACTAAAATATCAAAGGATGACTTCCATAAAAAAAATATCAAACGATGACCAATGAAACAAAAAATCAACAACTAAAATATTTTTTATAAGATTAAACAAAATAGAAGTGTCAAATATAATAAAAACAAACTACATGAGCGATCATGGTAATTTACTATAAAAAAAAAACCTTAGTTGTTACCAACCGCAATTCTACTTAAGCCCGTTAAAAAAAACCTTAGTTGTTACCAACCGCAATTCTACTTAAGCCCGTTTCATATGCAATATCTAAGCACTAAACCCAGGAATTGCAGAAAAATAATGTTTTCTTTACAAATTGACATAAGTTTGTGGCGGTAGGTACAGTAATTAATTCGGTTATGATCTAAATTGGCTTGTAGCTAAATGTATATTCAAATGAAAAACAGCGAAAATCCGTAATAATGTTATATGATCAGGCCACTCAGTAATTTCTTTACAATGTCTACTCTGTAGCAAAGGCTTTGTTTGAGAAATTATGATTGTTGCAAACAACTAAAAATAAATCAGTCAATATTTGTTGATTCTGTTCTGTCGTCTGGTTCAAATAATTAAGAACCCTTCTCTTTCATTTCAAGTTTTAACAGTTCTCTGAAAATTTGTTACCCTACGCATCAAGTCCAGTTCTGAAATACAAATTGAAATTCTGAAACTGGCTGCAGAAGACAAAGGCTGACAATTAATTACTCATAAATAATATTCTTCAGAGTGTAAAATTAAAATTAATTTCTCCAATAACTAGTCCAGATTTTTGTACGCACAAAACCTCCCTTCTTTAATCATTTTTACTAAAAGTTAAACGAGAATGAGAGTATATAAAATTTATAGTTTCTTATCCAATCAATGTGAGACTTTTCTTTTGGCAGATAATCAATGTGAGACTTTATTCCCTTGAAAACTCAGAAAACTTAGCCAAGAATTCACAGGGCAATAAATTATACATTGTCTACTAACAGGAAAATAAAATCTCAAATGGAAATCGATAAGATATAAATAGGTAAATTTAATTAGACCCTCCTAGCTAACTCATGTACCAAAATCGTAAAGTAATTCGGCATAGCCCCATAAGGTCGGTGGTGACTTAAAACTTAAAAGAGTAACATATAAAGTTTTAATACACACACACACACATATAAGTATAATTTTAAAATTAAAAGTTGATTTTTTTATTTAAAAAAATTAATTTAAAAATGGAGAGGGATAATTAGGCCATGAATTGCGAGGCATTAGTGATGGATTTGAGAGGGATAATTAGGTCAGGAATTGCGAGGGATTAGCGGGGAGGGTTTTGCGAGGGATTGACCAGAAAATTTTGCGAGGGATTATTATAGTTTTTCCTCCAAACTCACAAGTAGATAAATACAAAGCTTATTAATAGGCATAACACAATGAAGAAAACACAAAACTAAAAGTGAAATAACTCGCAACCCAAATCCATTTTGGGTTTGAGTTAAAAAAAAAAAAAGGTTAAGTACATCTTCTGTTTTTCAAAATTTGTATTTTTTATTATTTTTTTAGCTCTATTAAAAATTTGTTTACTTTTAGACTATATATTTAATAAAATGATGTAATTTCAGTCTCTTACCAGGGACTAAAATTATGTGCAATAAAAATTAAAACTACATTTTATTAAATTAAATTTGAGCACCAAAAGCAATAATTTTTTTACAGAATTCAAGCTAAAATATTATGATATTTATAATGAACCAAGGATATATTTAAACTTTAAAAGGAAAAGTAAAGATAAAATAAATCACTGAACATCATTTGGTTTACATGTTGTGGCAATCGAATTGTTGACAATTTGTAGAAAGTAGGCCAACGAATCTTATGGAATTGCAGTAGAAAATCATCAATATGTAGCAGTAATAACTTGTGGCTATATGCTAATAAAAAAATTAAAGCAACCAATAACTCAATGTGTGGATAAATTATCAATATATCTACTAGAAGATTAATTATTGACATTGGTGAAGTTCTAAGGTAACTCTCTCGACTTGCATTCATGTTGACTTAAACATCAATGGTCCACTGAAAATTCTAGATCTGTTTGGGTTTAAATAAATTTATCAGTATTTAAATATTATATTGAAAATTTGATCAATTATGTTAAGTCAAGCAATAACACATGCACTAGGAACGATAAAGGTCTTTTCTATAAGAATATTTTCATTAACTCGAACTTAAAATTTTGGTTAAAATTAAATAGTTTTCTAGTAGTAGATTATTTTGCGTTTAGTAATTGTATTTTCAGACTAAAAGAATACAAAGATGATAGTATAATGATATTTGATATGATAAAATATTTGTTTGAGTTAGTCTTGTTATGTTTTTATTGATATCAATATCCTCTATGTTTTTTTATGGGTATGGGGTGCTATTGCAACACGGAAGGAGACATAGGGAGTCTACGTTAGCTGTTAATGCTTCCTCTATTTTTCAATAATTGTCGTTTCAAGGATTAAAAAAAATCAAATTGCTTGTTATTTTTATAATTAATATTAACAAAATGTTTATGATTTTTTCAACTTTGACCTTTTTTCTCTATACTATATTCTCAATAACTATTATGTAATTTTTCAATTTATTTTATTGACTTTTGAACAATTTTATTAAAGATTTAAATATATTTATCATATTTGAAAAATAGGTTATTTTTAATTTATTCTCCAAAATTTAGTTTTGATCAATTATGTATTTAAAAATATTGTAGGTTTTAATGTAATAGCTGAAGTTAGTTTTTTAAGTGATAAATATATTGTCAAATTAAAACGATGTCATTATTTATTATTTAATTTAATTTAAAAATTCAATTATCATTATTATATTAACTACGCTTCTCCCCCCGCTTACCTCCCCACGCCGCCCAATGCCGCCACCGCTCTCCACTGTGGCCACCGCCACCAACAGTGTCCCTGCCGCCTCCTCCCTCCCCTCCTCCTCCTTCACAATCTAGCCCCCAATTCACCCCTGGCCCCGCCGCCTCATCCCATTCATTTTTTTCATCCTTTCGTCACCGCCCAAACTGGTTCATCTTCTTCATTCTTCCACCGCCACCCCCTTTGTGCACAATCACGACCCCACCAAACATGGAAAAATTCAAAACCTCTCCCAACGAAGGCCTTTAGCTAGTACTAGCAAACCTTGCACTATCATCCAATCCCATCAATAACCTATCCGCAAGTTCAGGAACAAGAGAAAACATCACGAAACAAAACCTTTCGTTTCACACTCCCAGAACCACGAAACCTTAACTTTCTCCAACAAAACAACATCACCGCGCCAATGGCAACACTTTATGAAGTCTTCGCGCGAGAGCAACTAAGAAAAGTTCTTATGCAAGCCTCGGCGAGTTCTCTATTACACATGCCGCTGCGTGACGGCGGTGCGTAGAGTGAGGAAAGGATAAAGGGGCCTTTGGAGGCCCTAAAAACCTCCTCGAAGCCGGGGAGGTTGAAGCGGCACGTGGAGGATCGATCGTGAGAATAGGCAGAAAAATGAGAATGAGATAGTGAGAAGATAACGGGTTTTGTGATGGAAGAAGAGGAAGAAGGGAAAGAGGAGGAAAGGAAGGAGAAGAGGGAGAAGAAGAGGAGAGAGGGAGAATGAGACTAACAATTAATATTATATTAAAATATAATTTTTTTTAAGTGCGTAAATGAATAAAAGTAAAATTTAGTCAATAACTTAAAAAAACATATTTTTTAAATATGAATAACATATTTAAGTTTTTTTTTTAAATATCCTATCTTTACAATTGTAAAATTAACGTAGGGATTCGTTTTCTCTTCACACAAAAAAGTGATTCACGACCACCGCAAGAGAAACCACCGGATTTCAATAGATCTTATTTCACAGCAATCGGTGTGCAATGTGCATAGAATTAATATGAATGAGACACACGTTGGCAGTGAGCTAGCTTGAAATCACTGAAAGAAAGACCCTAGGATATATATATATATATATATATATATATATAGAGAGAGAGAGAGAGAGAGAGAGAGAGAGAGAGAGAGAGTTCCGTTAAAAAGGAAATTAATTACTAACGTTCAAACTAGCTATATGGGAACCATTTTGATGGTTTTGGAAATACAAAAATCATGACTTTGATGAATGCTGATAAAATTTGAAAGAATACAGACAATTATTCGACCAAAGAAAATAAAGATTTAGAGCCAACAAAAAAGGAAACGCAATGATCAAACCCCACCTACCACCCACAATCTTTCCACGATCCAACCAATAAACTATTCCCAAAATAGGAACCACTTGGTTCAAGGTGCAATACATGATGCTGGGACGTGACTCACGAGGCAACCATGCAAACCTACATTCCAAAAGTGTTACGTAGCCTCTGAGCAAAAATGCATGGACCTTCACCACTAATCCTGATCGAGTACACCAATTGTCAAACACATTAGAAAATAATCATTATATATTCATTGATGAACCTTTGTCAGCGAATAAATAAGTAAAAGTTATGGTATAGGGGCTAAGGAAAGTCTCTACTTGTTTTTTTTTTTTGTGTGTGTGTGGATAAACAAAACAGTACTATTATAAGCAGCTAGCAGTACCCAAATGATGTACATGAGAGTATCAAATATAAGCAAAAACCCCTACTTATTTTTGCATATATAATTAATACTCATATAGTCATAAAAATGCTTCATAACCAGAAGACTACAAAGAACCCAACACTTAACACCAAGTTCCTACTTGCACAATACATAAGGCAACCTTTTGTGCCCTCTCATTTTTCAATGGTAGTCCCCATGTACCTCTGTTAAGGAGCGAATAATAAAGAAGCAAAAAGCCATTTGTTGGATCTTATTCATAGGACAAGCCACCTTATCAAGCTTTAATTTGTACTCATCGTGGAAACTCATATTTCATTGGGGAGAATGAAAACCTTTTGGCACAAGCAGGTTTTAATCTAATTGCTATATATTATGGAGGTACAGGGGCATGCTTGGGGCATTAATTTGGGTGTGGGTGGATAATGCGATGACCAGCTTCAACGTTTCAGCTTTTGATATTGGTCCCCATTGAATCATATTTACTCACTATTTGGTTCAAACCAGGAGGGGAAGGAAGGGACACTACTACATATATGATTTTTAGTTACATTTATTTTATCTCACACTTAATAGAAATATTGCTAAAAGCCTTTAGTCACATTAAAAAAATATTGTCAAATTATGAATAAATATTACTAATATGTTTTAATGACATTTTATCAAATGTCATATATAATTTATGTTGCTAAAGCCTAAAAATAGGTTTTAACAACATGTGTTATACCCAACATTTGATAAATATTGTAAAAACATATTAATAACATTTATTTATAATTTTATGATATTTTTTGAATGTCGTCAAAAGTTTTTATATTAGTAACATTTTTATTAAGTATTAAATAAAAAAATGTTGCTAAAGATCAAATTTATAGTAGTGAGAGAGAGGAGAGATTTTAATGAAGGAGACGAAACTAGAAGAACAAAAATGAGAGATTTTGATTAAACATTATGATTAATTCAAAGAAGATGTAGTCATTTTTTTGTTTGGTTCATAAGGGGAGGAAAAGAGTTTTAAAAATAACCAATTACTTTTATATCTTTATAATTTTAAATTCAAAAAATATTTTAAATCATCTTCACTTCTCCTCCCTTCAAATTCTTTCAATATTGGAGGGGAGCAAAAAATTAGACCAAGAGGAATTTTGTTCTCCTTCATTTCCACCCTTCCTAAAAATTGAAGAAAACAATCAAAGTTTAAAAAATTCCCTCCCCTAGCCTCCATTCATCTACATTCCTCTTCTAAAACTTGAACCAAAAAACCATTTTTTAAATAATAATAAAAATTCCCTCCCATCCCCTCCATTTTCCTCCCACCCATGAACTTTGGAGATCCATTTCTAAAAATAATGTTGTTACGTAGATTCCATAAGCCCCAACATGTGACATGAAAAATCAGAAACTTAAACCTACGAATCTTTTTCCCCCTCATTCAAAATCCCATTTGATTGTACAACTATTTGATAAGCTGAAGAAGAGCCATATCGAAACCAAGCCAAGCAAGAACCGCCTGCCAATGAGAAAGGACACATACAAAAAGATAATTATAGGAAATATAAAGTGAGTTAGATAATTAAGAGAGAAGGAAAGAAAAGAAAGACGGTAGATTCAATTTCCTATATTAATAAAAGTAACATTCTAATACATTAACATTTATCGATAAAAAAAATAATTATAATCTTTCATTGTAAGTGAGCATAATTCACGAGTTAACCAGATTGGGAACAATAACACCACATTTTTGTAACTTAATTATCTACGGAGGTGGGAGACTTATATGACATAGAAATTGTAGAGGAAAACGGTTTATTGCAACAACAAAAAAATTACATTAAAGAATGGTTAATTTGCTGTGGCATATGGCTTTCCTTGAAGCCATTTGAAAAAGTACTTTGTCGTGCTCACTTAGATCATAACCCTAAGTTTCTTCGATGTGGGAGTCTTTCGCAAAATAGGGTTCGAAGATCATTTCGTTTTGAAGTTATCCATATCACAAATGATGTTTATCAGAAGGTATTATAAAAAAAGTATGGAAGGATGAAATGTAACAACCCTTAGTTGGCCTTGAAAATGTGAAGGAGGAATATATTAAATTTACTAAGGAGATTTTTGGCAACATTTTAGGCAAAAAAGAAGTATTGAGTCTTGCCTAAAAGGGTTGCAAAAACTTTGGAGGGAGAGTGGACTCCTTAAGGCTACAAGTTGAGCATTAACTTCACTAGGAATATTATGTTTAGATTCTTTTGTAAAGATTTTTTGTACCAAAAGTCAAGAGAGAATGAGTTAAACTTGGGAACATGGATACAAAAAAATTTCATGCCCAAACAATTATCAAAGGAAATAGGAAAAAAAAGGTCCATATGGCTTATTCCTGCCTAGTGGAGGATGGGTGTTTTGATGTTCTTAAAACATAAGCTCAGAGGTATTTTAACTTCTTTTTTTAGCTTACCTGTGCAGGTTAATGCCACCCTTTTTCACTGTGGCAAATAAGCTTTACTCTGTGATGTTCAGGGCTCCAAACATACTAAGGAAGAAAAACGTAGACGACAAAAGTTGATGTACCTGTTATCAGGTCTTAATTAAAAATAAATAATATATGCATTCATAATTAAAAAAAATTATATATGTATTTAGTCATAAATTATCAAATATAATATGTTAACTTTTATAATAGAAATTAAAAAATTTATAATAACTACTGTATAATTTATATTAAACATGATTTTTAATTTATTGTCAATATGAAAAACTTTATATTGACACTACATGTACCTATTAAACTCTTTTTGTTGTAAGGTATTCTTTTTATTTTACAATTGTATTCTAAATAATTTACTTACAAATTTTAGTTAGATTTTCAAGTTTTCATAATGTAAATGAATGCACCAACTTTTAGATAAGAGTTGTCGATCGCCTCATATTCAGTTACGCTATATCATAAAACAAAAATAGGCTGAAAGAAACGTTAATTTAACAACTCCTGTTTGGATCTACTTCTCTATAAAAACTTATAGAAATAGGAAATAAAAATGTAAAATGAATGAAGTTTCTCCTATAAGCTAAAATCACTTATGCACTTAATTTTGTAAAAACTATCTCACCTAATTTCTTTAAAAGTTGAGGTGCATAAATTAATTTTTACTTATGAAAAAAATTTAATTTGTTTTATCCTTTTATTTTCTTCTTCTATAAATTGTGAAGAAATTTATCTTAATTAAAATACCTTATTCATATGTACTAGATTAGTACAGTTTTTGTTTGATGAAAACATTAATTTATACATACTTTCTTCAAACAAAGCATAGTTAAGAATGTGTCCAACAAGAAATTGTCTAGAATAAAAAAAATTAATTACGCATTTAGTCTTTATAGTTTTCAAACTTATTTCTTTTAGTCTATGTAGTTAATAAGTGAATTTTTTAGTCCTTGAGATTTAATAAATGATTTTTTTAGTTTCCAAAATTTACATTTTAATTCACAAAAAGTCTCTATTGGTAAAAAAATTTAACTTCGTTAATTAAAGAATTTTAATGGTAGAGACCTTCTAGGAATTAAAATATAAACTTTAGGGACTAAAAAATTCATTTATTTACTATAAGAATTAAAATGGATAAGTTTGGAAACTATAAGAACTAAATGAATAATTCAATCATAAAAAAAAGTCCATCATGAAAATCCAGAACAACCGGATGAAGAAAATATTAAATAATTATGTTGGAGATTTAACATCAAGTACTGATATGACTCAAATTATATTATATAAGGTACAAGTCTCAATTTACAAGTTGATTTTATAAAATTGAGTTAGGTTTAAATCTATAATTTAAGATTGCAAGAGAGTCCATCTTATGATTTTTGTTGAGCCTATCAATCAATTAAACCACTCGTTCCTAGGTTGTTATTGGACTGCCAATAGATCGATGTACAATCCAGTACTTCTTGCTCGAGATGTGCAATCCTTAATGTGAAGAGATGTGTTAGAGATCCCACATTGACTAATGATATATGACTAACTTAAAGTGTATAGGTGGAAAGATAATTTCTCACCTTTCAAGTCGGTTTTGTAGAATTGAGTTATACCTAAACTTAAATTCTAAGATGGTATAAGAGATCATCCTAATGATTATTATTGGGTCTATCGAATCACCTACTATAGGATCATCCACATATTTCTAATTCTGCAAACTACACACTTGATGTCTAGTCCTTGATGTGAGGGAGGTGTTAATTAGATATCCTATATTGACTAGTGATACGACCAAATTATAATATATAAGTTGGACCTATCTCATCTTACAAGTCAATTTTGTAGGATTAAGTTTATCCCAAATCTAAAATATACTGCATTAATTATTTATTTGAATTTTTACTTTAAAAATTAGAAATAGATAAAAATGACTTGAATAATGTGTGTTTGAAACATAATACTAATTCATAAAATTAATGAATATTTATCTGGTATTTTACATGAAGTAATAGATAAACAATAATCTCTTAAAAAACAATAATGGACCTTATTTATTTTTATTTCATATTTAATAAATTGTTTAATTACCACACATTCATTAATAAGTTGCACTATTGATTAATGATTACTTTAACGTATTTATTTCATAATATTAATTATTCATTCTTAAATTTTGAGACAACTTTAATAAATAAAATTTTATTTTTATTTTTGGGTACATCACTATTTATTTATTTATATAGATTACATGTATCTTTTCTTGAAGATAATTCTGTTTGAGTCACATAAAATTGATTAATTTGATTTTACATCTAGTAATTTTATAAGATTAAATTAGACACAAACTTTAAAAAATAGGAATAGGTTAAGAATGATTTGAATAATGTGTTTAAAAGATAATACTAGCTAATTCATAAAATTAATGAATATTTATTTGGAATTTTACATGAAATAACAAAATCAACAATGATCTCTTAAAAAAACCAATAACGGGCCTTATTTATTTTTATGTCATATTTAATAAATTAATTAATTACCACACATTCATTAATAATTTACACTATTGATTAATGATTACTTTAACTATTTACTTCAGAATATTAATTATCCATTCTTAAATTTTGAGATTGCTTTAATAAATAATTAAGCATTTTTATCATAATTTTTGGGTGCATCACTATTTAATTTTTTTGGTATAAATCACAAGTATATTTTATTATAAATAATTATATTCAAGTCTAGTAATACTGGCTGAAACTATTTAATTTTATTTTACATCTGGGAATGTTATGCCTCATAAAAATTCTAAAGAAAAGACAAAAAAACTCACCTTCTTAAGGTTTTTTCATTTTATTTAAAAAAAAACATAAGACAAACCAGACATAAATTTAAAATTTAAAATAAAAAAAAAATAAAATTGTTCACGTGGGCTTTTTAAGAATTTTTTTTTGGAATAACTAATATTTTCTTTTTATATCGACAACAATTTCTTTAAAAGCTATATTCTTTTTAACGATTCAATATTAATTAATCGTATCCGTATTGATTTACTATATTATGAATGCCCCTTTAACTCAATTCTTCTTTTATTTATTTATTTCAAAAAAATGATAAATTTTTTATTTAGACCGATTTATCAATAAATGCTTATAAAATTAACTAAGAGGAGTAAAGTGAGAGGTATTTTAAAAATTATTTCATTTATAAATTAATTTAAACACTTCTGCAAGAAAAATATATTTTATATTTTTATGTTTTTCTTATATATAAAAAATTTTAGAGAAATTATTTTTTGACAACATATTAACACAAAATTGTCTGACTTACTTAAAGTAAAAATAGGGTTAAACAATAATCGATGAATAATATTATATACTCTTTATGTAATTAATTAAAGATGAACGGTACAATTTTCTAAATTGTATCAATCATCTATCTTTTAGTTGTTTAACGTACAACATTTTTATTTGAGATAAGTTAGACAATATAAATTTTAACTCCATTAACACATTCTTTAATTTTTTTGCTCTATGTTTATGTTTTAATAACATTAATTTTTTATCTCTTTGTGCTAGATGTCAAATAGATTTTTGGCGTTAAAAAATGATTCTGCAAAATTTATCCTTTGACAGAACAGGATTATTAATTACACAATGGGAAGTATTGAGGTCCATCTTGTCCGAAGAATAATGCTGAACAAGATTAAGTTAAAGCATTCCGTGTTATTGGAGCTGCCTTTGTTTTTACATTAAATTTTTACCATAAACACCATGCAAAGACGATTTCCTCAATCTCCCCCACATAAAAAGCCCTATAAATTGAGCCCTTCACACTCTGAAACATACACACAACAAAGTCCCATAGCATTCTCATTTTCGTCATTCCCTTAATTTCCGATCGACAATGTCATCATCCGAAGCTAAGAAAAGCCGTGGGCGCCAAAGGATTGAGATTAAGAAAATGTGCAATGAGGCCAACCTCCAAGTCACGTTCTCGAAGCGCCGCAGCGGGCTTTTCAAGAAAGCCAGTGAGCTTAGCACTCTCTGCGGGGCTAGCGTGGCTCTGGTGGTGTTCTCGCCGGGGAAGAAGGTGTTCTCCTTCGGCCACCCCAGCGTGGATGGCGTGATAGAGCGCTATCTGACGCAGGGGCCACCGCCGTTGATGGATGTCCAACGCATGGCGGAAGTGCTTGAGCTCAACGCCCAGCTGACTCATATCAATGATCAGCTGGAGGCGGAGAGGAAGCGAGCCCAGGAGCTCAGTGGGAAGGAGAGGGAGACCGAAGCCCATCTGTGGTGGGCCCGACCCGTGGAAGGGATGATCTCTATCGACAACCTGTACAAGTTGAAGAAAGCCTTTGAGGTGCTGAAGCAACAAGTGGCCGGTCTTGCTGATAGGGCTTTGTTGCAGTACTCTGTGGCTAATGGAAACCCGGGCCATCAGTTTTTTCCTGGGGCTTCTTCCTCAACCATTCCCAACGTTGTGCTTCAGCCACAACCACTGCCAGTGCCCCCCCAGATGTTCCCTCCCACTCCAAATATGATGATGCTGCCTCCGCCACCCATGTTTCAGAACTACATGCTTCCTGATGGGAGCATGATGAACCCCCATGGGTTTAATGACATGGGAATGGGAGGATTTGGAGGACCAGGGCCTTCTGGTTCTGGTGCTGGTGCTGGTGCTGGTGGTTTCTTTTGATCCTCCCGGCTGGATCTTGATGCCCTTCTGTTTTTAATTAAGAGTTCGCGCGAGTTGTTGTTTTAATTTCAGTGTTGTTCCGGGTTAATTAGCTAGTTTCATGTACGTGACAACATGCATGCTTAGCACTGATTGATTAGCTAGGGTTCGGATATTCTTGTCTTGAACCATCATCAGCATTGTCATGTAATGCTAGCAGCTGGAATGTTTTCCCTTTCGTATCATTTTCTTTGTTATGTTAGTTGTTCCAACTGGAGTGATGTACTTTCATGATCAGTTGAGTTGTTGTTTGATTAAATAGAGGGCATCTTATTATTTATTTATTTATTTGCTTCTCGTGTTTGGTTTAATTTTTATTTTATTTTGGTAACATTAATTTTTATAGAGTTCATTTTAAATTATTCAATATGATTGTTCAAATTGATTTTAGTTTCAATTTTTTATATTGGAACTTTGATAAACGCATTCATGAGAGTTAATTTGGAGGTGTGTAGGTGAATGAAAAGAGACCGAAAAAGAGCGAGAGAGAAATGAAGTTACAGATGTGATAAATAGTGTTATGAGGCGAAAGAAAAATAGATAAGAAGAAAATGATGTAAAAGAAATTAAGAGATTAAAGAGAAAATAAGTTTTTTTAAGTATAATTATTCTTTCTATTGTGTTTTACAAAATACAAAATCATTCCTATCTCTCTTCAAAAGTATAACATCTTTTTATTTTTTTAGTGTGCTGGAAATACACGCAGAAGCTACATCTGGTAGCTTTGTATTGAGACTTAAAAAATTATATTAAATGGGTTCTGAGATACTTGAAAATAATATTTAAATATCCCCTCACTCACTAATATATCTTTTTTTTTCAATCACATTATAAAACATAATAATTAATTATATTATTTTTCTTCTTCTATCTCACTCTAGCTAGGTATCTAATAGCTAGCATTGTGGGTGTTATTTATCCTTTTTTCCAAAAAATAGATAAGAAGGACATGATGTGAAAGAAAGAGATTAAAGAGAAAACATATGTAGTAAAATTAATTATTCTTTTTATTGTGTTTTTTACAAAGTTCAAAGTCATTCTTCCCTCTCATCTAAAGTATAATATTTTGAACTTATAGAAATATACTCAGCGTCTGTTTTTGCTTGAAGTAGGTTGATATGAATAGATAGGATTGAAAATGAATCAAATTGATAAAAAAATGATTCAGATTGCAGTTTGATTGAAATTTGATATGAATTTTTTTATTTTTTGTTTGAATTTCATTCGATTCAAACTCGCGTATAGTTAGGTTTAACTCGATTAACTAGATTTAAAATTATAATTATTTTACATACTTTTATTGATTGATTTATTTATTTTGTATAATAATATTAATATAAAATTAATTATATCAATTTAATAATGTAAAATACTATATATTTGATTCATGAATCAATCAAACTGAGTTATACATAGCTTAAGTTTAACTAATTTATTTAACGAACTCAAATTCAATTCACTTGATTCATAAATTAAAATTAATTTTTAAATCAAGTTTTAAATTATATTCGACAACGCATAAGCTACATCTAATAGCTTGTGTTGAGACTTAAAAATCATATTAAATATCTTGTGAGATGCATATACAAATATATATTATTAGTACTCTTTTTTAAAACAAAATAAGTATAATTTAATTTTATAGAACTTATTTTATATCATTAAATGTAATTGGAATGTTTCTTCAAAACTATTTTGAGTATAAATTTTACAAAAGGTATATGTACCTATGATGGTCGACAAAAAAAATTGAAATTATAAAGTGAAAAAAAGGTGAAAAATAATGGTGAAATGGATCTGTACTAAAATGGTTAACTAATTTACC
>NC_038249.2:40294326-40334231 GCF_000004515.6 Glycine max
AAAGTTGTTAGAGACATGTCCGTATTTCACCCAAATATGGTTGGGATATATAATAAAATTATTAACTTTTGAAATAATACTTGTCATAAGTTATACTTAGAACAATTTTTAATTAGATGAATAAATAAGAGTATTGACTTTTTAAATAATAATTTCCAAATTTATATATATTTAGAATAATATTTTGATGAGTGACATTCTATCATGACTGTAATTATGTGTGCTTTTTTAATAACTTATTTTAAAAAAAAATAATTATAACTTTCTAAAATAAATTCAAAGAAAAGCATCTTTTAGAATATATAGTCAATTGTCAAACATGTCAGTGGCGGGAAAAAAGTAAATGTATAAATTTGTTATGTTTTTACATTCAATGAAACCTCTATTAATGGAGTCAATTTCGTTTATTTGGAACAAGTTTTAAACTTGAATATAATGGGTCAGATATAGTTTGCAGGGGCCGGCTTTGACATTACTGTACCGACTTTCATCCATGTTGACATAAACACCAGTGATCCATTAAACACTTATAGATTAGTTTATTTTTTGGGGTCTAACACTATCAAAATTTGAATATTACATTAAACACCGATCAATTAAGTTAAGTCAATTAACACCACTATCACTAGTTTTATCTTAAATAATAATTTGTGATAAGATAAAAGTATAAATAAATAATATGAAGTATTATTAAATAAATAATGTGAAGTATATATATTATTATAAAATCAACCAAACAATAACATGTATTTATTATTATTAATAATAAGAGAAATAATTAATGATTTTATTAAATTATATTTATATTATCAATTATTACATTAATCAAAATTCTTTAACTAGTATACTAATTTCTTCAACAAAAAAACTACTATACTAATGTATAAATTTATTAATTATATTTGCTAATTAATGTATTAAATTGTGTGCATTAATTATTATACTATTAAATATTAATTAATTAATATATTAATTTATTAGATTAATAATTAACTAATTAATTAATTTATGTTTATATATGTATATTAATTATTATATTAAATTATTTTTATTAATTAGTATCCTAAATTATAAATTTATTATTTATATTTATTAATTATTAATTTTATTTATAGATTTAGTATAATATAAATATCAGTAATAAATTTATTTCTTACTATAAATTAATATGTCATTAAGTTAACATATTAATATTTAATTTATTATAAATAAGTAATAATCAATATAAGTTAATATATTAATAGTATAAAAATCAATTCTTTATTATATAAATATAAATTAGTATATTAAATACTTCTATATAAATATAAACATACGTACTAGATATAATATAAATATATAGAAGTAGGTTAATTAAAAATATATTTTATATAACATTATTGATTCACGAGGATATGGACCATTTGACACAATTTTTTCTAAATTAACTCATGATAAATTGAGTTTTATATATGTAACTACATTAAATACTTAAAAAAAATTGTTAGCCATAATTATTATATCCGATTGAAATATGATTATTTTATAACTTCATGAGAAAGATACATGTGGTCTCTTAAAAAAATTTAAATAGATATTAAGTTATAGTTTTTTTTATCAAAATTATTTATATTTAACATATATAGTATTAATATTGTTTTGTAGGGTTGGTTTTAAATATTATCTTGTTTATTTAACAGTAATACATATAGGTATAATTTGAATCTTTTGTTTAAATTATATACTAGTATAATACAATTTTCACACACACACGTGTGTGTGGGTGTGGTGTGTGCGCACACGTTGAAATGTTGGGGGGGGGGGGGGGTGGGGGGCTGGAACATGTGTGTGGGCTATCATAAATTCATAATACTCAAATAGAAAATAAATCTAAAATGATCACCAATAGTCCATTTTTATTAATTTTAAAAAATAAAAAATAATTGGAAATTATCAAGTCATTATATCTTAAATATCTTTCAAAACACAAGGTATTGCAAAAAGAGAATATGAAGTTAATTTAAAATGGTTATGAACAGAGGTAGAAAAATGGGATCTGATGGACTGACCTTGTCAACCCACATGAAGATTAGGTAGGTCTCTAAACAGATCTCTCAAATAAAAGTAACCCTTTTTTTTAATCTAGTCCATTTAATTCAATTGGTCAAATAAGTCTAATCCAAACTTACCGGATCAGTAATATAAAAGTAAAACCAAAAATATAACTTTCACTATTAGAAAAATGTAATTTAGTGACTTGAAAACATTCAGTTGCTATTAGGGACCGAAATTATATACATAAAATTTTATTTAATCAATCTTATAGACGACATTAATAAATAATTAAAAAGATGTGAGTGTATCTCTAATTTCTTCCGATCTAAAAACTAACCGTGTATCTTTCATTGATAACTTATTTTATTATAAACCTGTTAACATCGTTATTTTTTTACTATTAAAAAATGCTTTTTGATAAAATATTGAAAATTAATCTTTTAATATACTATTTTAATTAAGTGTGAAAATATAGTTTTTAAAGTAATTGTACGGTGATAGACAAAATAAAAATTTGAAAAACATCAAAATAATAAAAGATATCAATGATAGAGATTGAAGATAAAAGTCATCGACAATTTTTATGTGTCAAATATTTTCAAAAGAGAAAAATTGATGTTGCAGTATAAAATTTTATAGAGTTATCCAATTAAAATTAATCATATATGATAGATTTATTGATTTATAAAATAATTATCTTATAATAATTCAAATATTAATTTTATGATTATATGATAATTTAAGACTTTCCAAAACACAAATTTATTGAAATAACTAAACAAAATATGAAACGAAATAACTATCATTACAAATAATCTTCATTTCCTTTTTATGAAAATATTTATAGAAATAAGAAAAAATTTAGAAATTAAAGCTCTGAAGCATTCTTGAGTAAAAATTATGTCTGAAGCATTCTTCCAAAACACAAGGTTGTAACAATAACTAAACAGAAATTGAATCCAAAATAATTATTACTTACAGTTTTTTTAATAATTTATCTAAATTATATTTTCAGAGATAAAAAAGGTTGGGTAAGAATAATAATAAATAAATCTACTCTGCAAATTCGTAACATTCAAACTCCTCATTATGACAACAAGTTACGAGCTATGGAAAATAGAAACGGAAAAATCATAACAACCAATTAGTATTGGGATTTTATTTGTATGTGACCACGAGATGATAACCCCAAAGAAGACTACATGAACGGTGTGAAACAACGGAGAAAACAAAGACATGTAAATAAATAAGGTGATTTTATTTGTATTTATTTTTTTTCTCCTACTCTTTTTATATATTTAAATTAGTTTCAAGTATATAAAAAATAATTTTGAAAACAAATTTCTGAAATAAGAGTACTAATTATGAAAAGTAGCAAAGGATATACGAAAAAAAATTACTAGAAAACATATGACATGCAGACCCAATAAAAAAATAGACCCATGGTCCACACATGACCAGCAATATGAACATTTTCACCATTCAATTGAATAAAGTATTGGAAAATAAAAACATAAAAGGAAACAAAACAAAAAGGGAAAAAAATATGAATGAAGGCGTGAAGAACCACGATACAACGATTTTAAGCCCAACACATAATCAGTGACTCAGCGACTGAATGAGACTGGATTGGATCGTGCCCGTAATTGGACCTAGAGACAGTAGCCAGTCATATAAAAGACATTGTTAAACGCACACCAATTTTTGCCAAGTATGTTCCTTGTTTTAGACTATTTTTTTTTTATCATAATGTTGGTATGAGATATTCCCACCGGAGCAGTAACTAATATTCGTCAGAGATCATGAGAACACATTAGATGAATGTTATTCTCCCAACATAATGCTCAAGAGTCAAACCAGAATTCAAATCTAAATAACTTGGTTAAAGAACAAAAATCGCTATTAGTTATAAATTAAAAAAAAATAGGAAATAGGAAAATTAGTGTTAATAAATAAATCTTATCAGTAATCTAGTACCCACTACCCAACATCTTATTTGTTCATTTGTTGAAACTTATTTAGGTGCAAAATATCATACTACTAAAAATGAAGGTTCGGGTTAATTTTTTAATTTTATTCGATTTATAGTAGTGCAAGCTATGCTACTAGCAAAATAGCCACAGCATACATTCTATAATTAAAATAAACTAGGGTATCACATTACAAGTTTCTACCTCATCACTCTTTGAATAAATTGACATTTGGTTTGTCTAGACAAGACTGAAAGAAAAACTTCAATGTGTCCATACACTGCCCTTTGGAAGAAGAATTGAATTTGTTTATTCTGGATCGACTATGTTTATGATTACCACTATGATCAAAATCTAGCGAGGATATGGGTCAGTCATTGAAGCCTCGTATGTTTGGAAGGTTTCTAGTTCTACTATTCACATAAAATGCAGGTTCTGAAGGTAGTGGGAGAGAAAGAGAATGGCTATCAAGCACGAGTACAATGGAAGCCATGGTGGGTACGTCTGACACTTGCATTGTCTTGAACGCAGAGAAACCCAATGTGGATGCATCTCATTATTTCATTTCGTGAACCATAGTTTAATGTGGGATCTATGATATGATATCTATAGCTCTTGCTTAATTTCCTCCTGCTTCCACAGGCCAGCGTGTGAATTTGCTCAGTTACATGTATTATTCAGTTAGATTCCATTTCAAAGCTTTTCTAATTTCATACTTCAATATGTCAATATTATTTAGCCATAATTCTCTTACAGGTTGTCACTAACGAAAATTTTGTATAAAGTAAAAATTGAATAAATTCTTTCACTAAATAAATTATTTTTACTTATGTCAATTTAACGAGTCTTACACTTCATCCTTTGAATTTTTTCTAGCCCATTTGTCATGGATGCTAATAATGATATGGTAAAAGTGATAAAGGTTGAATTAAATCTCATGACCCTCCATTTATCTTTAAACACCTAAATCATTTTATTTGTTTGAGTTACACTCTAAACACCATAAGAAATTATAAGATTAATCTAGTGGTCAAGAAAAAAAGAAGAGTGTGAGAAGTGGCGGTTGGACTCCTCCACTAACAAAGATTAACAATATAAAAAAATAATACAAACACTATATTATATACTACTAACAAGTTATTAATTGCATTTTAAAAATAATTAGTTAATGTTAAATCTAATTTAAAAATAATAAATAATATAATATAATTTAAATCCGGGATCACTATATTATATACTGTATAATGTTTTACTAAAAAATCATAAGAAGGAAATTTAAAGTCTTCCATAATCACATTAATCGCAAAGTTTACGTTTAATTTATATGAAATTTAAGTGTGTGGTAAACAGGAAGATTAAATTTGTTCTTTTTCTGGTTTAACAGGAACATTAAATCGAGAAGCAACCATTCCTACGATAACTTAAGCGTGCCCCTTTCCCAATTTTTTACCTGATACCCTCCCCAAATTATACACGCAGCTGCCCCTCTTTATTTTTGACAATTTGAATTCGGGTTTGATCACACCAAATTCACATTGTGTTTTTGTAACAATATTCGGTTTTGATAGCTAGTTTGTTGCGTCACCAAACATGCATGAACCCAGCTAGAATTACCTTACTAAGCGTGCATTCTTTATGTACTTCCTATCTCTTCGAAAAATGGCTTTGCCAGCAGGTGCCGAACACGCCACAGGCTACACTCATATATGGAAAATACTCCTATATAAAAAATGGCTATTTGGCATTGATGACTTAGCCATGTGTTTAAGTATCAATAACGATTCTTTAAGGGCCTTCCCAGATTCCATGCTAATATTTGTGCATGGCTCTTTGATCCTGCTTCGAACCTCATACATGAACTAGCAACCCTAGCAAATTTTGTGCCTTCTGAGTTACTCCATCGAAGTGCAACCACACCTAAACGGTGCTAGCTAGTTCGGTTTATATGGTTAAGTTAATTAATATGGTCTAGGAGAATTTTAAATTTTAGTTTCCATTTAAGTGTGCTTTGAATCTCATATGAATCATAGATATTTGTGGTGAATATAATTTCCGTTTATGCGCTTTAAAATTACATCTGATCTCAAATCAGGATATAATTTCTTTCTTTTTATGTCATTTTAGTCTCATCTTTTTCTATCGGATAACTAATATTATCATATTTATATTATTTAATTTATTAAATAATACTCTATATAATAATATTTTAACTTATAGTGAAGTGATAGAAAAAGAATGAAAAGACGAGAAGAAAACAGTAATGGTATTAACTTATCAGAATTTCTGTTACCGATAAATGTTCAATTCCATGCCCATGTTATGCAACTTTTTTCTTTCCTGGAACTGTGAAATGACGTCGTTGCACTTATCGAAACGGTACGTTTTAGCTCTCTCAGTATCGTTTCACTCTTTTTGCACAAGCCCTAGCCCCAAGCTCCCAACTCTCATTATCGTCTCCAACTCGCCGGCGTTACCGTACCTCACCGGAAGGACTACGGAGGCACCCACTGTGAGTTGCGTTTGTCCATTGTGGTATGTATTTCCTCTCACTGATCACTTCTTAACTTTAATGTTCTCTTCTTGACTTCTAAGTTGTAATCCATTTTTCTACGACCTGTTTATTGCTACATTTAAATCATTACTGATTATTAAGTATGGGGTTTTGATTAATTTTGTTTCAATTGAAGTGCTGTGGTAATTCTGTTTTAGCTTTTAAAGTGTCTTCATAAAGTTTATTTATTGCTTTCTCTGCTGTGTCAATCATTTAGTCATGTTTTAATGTCATTTGGCAAGTTTTATCTTTATGTGGTTTGCAGCTCATTCCACTGTGCAAAAGAAATGTCTTAAAATAAAGGAATAAAATGATTTTAAATTTGGAATATGGATTGCTCAATCAAATATGTATCCACTAACTCATTAATCCAGTGTCTCGATCGGGTTGATGACTAGGTTGGTTTTCATAACACTGCTTCGTAGTTCCTTGTCCAACGTTTGCATTCGGTTCCTTAAACTCTCTTCAGAACCGGCACGAGCTGATAAGAGACAACAAGATATGACAGAGAGGAGCAAAGTGATTCTCCAGTTTGAGCATAACGGAAAGCCCCTTAGGTGTCTTCTATGTTTCTTCTATGGATTTTTTTCTTCTTTTTTTTTCTGGGCTCTAATGATGAGTTGTCTTTGTTTGTGCAGAATTCCCTCTCCGTGTTTGTTATAATAAAAGAGAATCAGACACTCAAACTAGAAGACTCCCCCCTCCTGGCACGCCCCTCACTGGCCCACTTCCTCCAAGCCAACGTACTGCTTCAAATTCTTCCCAAGTCCTTAAATTTTGCATTTTTTAAAAAAAAATTAAAGCACACCTCAAATATTGGCTAATTACTGTAAAGTTATAGTAGACTAAAGTTTTTAGTTTGCATGCTTCCATATTGACAAAAACACTGAATGCCACGTGCGAGGTAATTAACTGATATTGCCTAGAAATTGCCGCATGCTCTTTTGGATGATGGCTAACTCTGGTTTGCTTAGATTAGTTTTTTCACATTTATGTTCCAAAGCTCATTTCTGGGCTATGATGTGCTATTGCAATTGTTTATGATGATGCTTGGGATATGCATGCATGTCTCCTATGATGTGTGGGGTGTTCCTTTCCTAGATAGTTGTGATGCCCAAAACCGCACGTATTGGGTATATACACCCAATGCTCACTTATCACTCTAAGGACAAGTTTGTGTGTGTTTGAATCAGCATTTGACAAAATTGATTTTGAAGTAATATGATTTATATTTGGATGTTTTTATTGTAAATCCAGGTTAGCAATAAAATTTAGTACAAAATTTTGGATGCAACACAAATGTTACTCAAAGTTGCTTATACTAAAAATCAATTTTGAATTCATAATAAATTCTGAACTCTTCTTCAACATCAAATCAAATATGTGAAAACTTATCCACAATCAATTTTGTACTTTAGTTTTCAGAATTTTGTTGTACACTGTATCCATGCAAACTACCAACCAATTACGTCCGCTGCTAGTGCAACAGACCTATAGTAGATAATAGTACTCCATTGTTATTAACAACAGTTTCCCTTGAATTAGGATCCCAATCTGAATCAGTTCTCCTATGTGCCACCGGAGTTCTTCAAAAAGGGTGTTTTTGGTCTAATGTGGTCTTCAACTTAACTCTTGGTGTGATTTGTCTGTCACTGGACTGGAGTTTTTCTGCCCCCTTGTCTTGTGTGCCGAACATATTGGCTGTATGTTGGTGGTTATTATTGCAAGTGAAATGGTTTAATTGTTTAAGCATTAAGTTCAAGATCTTAATCATGTTGTGATTCAATATAAACTCAAATTCTTGTCTACAAAAACTCCTTTTGTCTGTGCATGATGGTGTTGGTTGGGTTTTCTCTGCCTGTTCATGCACCTTTTTGTAGTTGTTATACAACTATTTTTGTATGCAATTACTCTCTCAAGAATCTAAAATCACTAATTGAGAAACTTTTGATTTGAAGGAAATCTAAACATGGATGTGACAGACAGAAAGAAGATAATGTTGTTGCCTTTTCCCTAAATAATATTTCATGTTGAATTGGGTTTTTATATCACACTACCTGGTTATATTCTAGTCATAAGCCTTGAAGTAGCTATTGTTCGAATGTAGCAAAACTCTATGACGACGTAGTTATAAAATGAAGTGCAAATTTTTGCCTGACATCGAATTTTGTTTATTGATGCAGTTTTAGGGAAGGTTAAAGACTTCCTAGGAGTGATGTCAGAAGCAAATAAGCGGCTGGAACTTGACGCAAAGCTTAAAGATTGATTTCTGATTGAAGTCATTCGATTCTACTGCTTTGCAACTATTTTCTCCCTTTTTATTTTATTACATCTTCCATTGCTTTAAATACACACACATATATATATAATATGTAGGACAATCCCGAAAATTATGATATTGAAGAGCTAACTAGAAATGAATCGGTAGTGAAATGGTCAGTGTCAGTCACTCTATTATCTCTCTTTGTATATCAATAATCCCTCTACCTACCTGTCTATATATTACTAACTTGCAATTAGTGAATTAAATTATTTATTTTGCTTTCATTTTCTTGCAGGATTTGATGCTTGGTGTAGCTGATGATTATTTTAGAATAATCATTTTTACTCATTTTTAAAAAATAAAATATAAAAGATTCAAATAAATTTTTTAAATGATAAAAGACTAATTTGAATATAATTCAAAACATAAAGGACTAAAAGTCTTTTAGTCTACCAGAAAAAATAGCTATCTCTTATCCTTTCACCGGTTTACTTATGGAATATTGACTTATCTCTCTTTGGTGAATTTTAAATTTTTTTCTAAAACATTTACTATTATTTAAATTAAAATATTAATTTGAAAAATGAAACTTTGAAACTCTTTACGAACTCTGTTTGATGTACATAAATTGGCTAAAAAATTTCTTAACCATCTCAAATTGCTCTTATTATTTTATCTGTACCCATCTAATTAATCGTCTTAATTGTCTAGCTATTTTAATCTATCCTTTTTTTATCTTTATATCTTTAAATTATTTTTCAAAATATTTTTTAGTAAGAAATTGGCAATAGTTAAAACTAAAATTATATCACAATTTAAATTATCTATTATAAATTAAAAATATAATTTATATATTCAAAATCATTTATTTATTATAAATTAAATTATAATATAATATATATAATAAAATATTTATTATTAATTTCAATTATATAAAAATAAACATTTTTTCTATGTAATACCCAGATTAAACTACTAGTCATCTCTAAAATATAAAAAACATCTCAAACTGGACTATTAATTTGAATATCTTTGTGCAAATTGAAAGACAAAACCTAGCTTCTTTTTTTTAAAAAAGAAAAGAAAACAATAATTTGGTGAAGTAGATGGATAAGAGGCCGCAACCTATATAAGATTTAAAGAACATAATATAATAATGATAAGATTTGCGCCTTCGAACTATCAACAAGCATTCAGAAAATATTTTTTTTCTTCTTATTTTGATGTCATGTTATGATTAACAAAGAGAAGCTGTTGTCAAAGACCCAAGATAAGAGAGAAAGAGAAGTTTGTTGCGAATAAAATGATGTAATTGACATATATTAAACGTTAAAGAGGTCCGTTCCGCTGTTATCATTGAATGCCCTAATTAGTAAAGTAGAAAAAATTAAAAAATCAGACATGAAATAATATTTTTTAATAAAATTAGTTATTATTGATTTTTTATTACTTATTAGTTATTATTGATAATAAAGGCGAAAAGAGAATCTTATCATGAGGGTTCACATGATTAGTCCTTCATACTCCTACCTCAAGTCAAAACTTTATGTATTCCACCTTTTCATAAACCTAAAAGCCTTTCAGTCAAAAAAAAAAAAAAAAACCTAATAGCCTTTCTTCCCAAACACTTCCCACAGAAACTCCAATCCACAACCCAACTTTCCTCTTTCATTCCCATTTTTTCTTTCTTTCCCTTCTCTCTATGCCTGCTTCCATCTGCTTATGAAAAAGACTTTTACCTACGCCATCCTATCTTATCAAAAGCAAAATCATATTAGTCTATTTGCAATTTTCGCCGCAACGTCAAAATTTTTAAGATCTCTACCATCGTAACGCAGTTACAATTGTGACTACATTAGTGAGTAATTTCTCACGAATCAAAGATCGCTACCAAATTTCAATTGCAACTGCAATTTAAAGGATCAGGATTGTTACTAGTTATACATTAATGTCTTCCAACAAGAGGAGGTTCATGAGAGCCCTATTCAAAGCAAATGGAGGCTGTGGGTGTAGCAAACCGAAATCCTCTGACGTACACGAACCCACCCCAAAACCCAAAATCTCCATTTACCAAAACACAAAAACTAGCAGCCTCAATTCATCCACCACTTCCGGTGACCGCAACGAGGACGACGAAGTCTTCACTTCCACCACCATCTCCGAATCCGACACAAATCATCAAAACCCCAACAACAACAACATGCCAAAACCTAGCCCAAAACTCGTTGACAGCATCGCCGTCGAGAAGGACTCAAACGACCCACATAAGGATTTTCGAGCCTCCATACTCCAAATGATCCTGGAGAGAGAGATCTACACAGAAACCGAACTCCAAGAGCTTCTCGAGTGCTTCCTCCAGCTGAACGCCACGTGCCACCACCAAGTCATCGTTCAAGCCTTCATGGAGATCTGCGAAGAAGTGTTCCCGAAGAAGAACATCGTCAGTGGTGGTGGCGCTCCTGAACAACGTCGCAGGAACCAGATCACGCGAAAGAGTCGGTGAATGTTGTTGATGCTAGCTAGGTCAACCGTGAACGATCGTATGTGTGAAAGCCACGTGAAGGCGTTGAATTCGCACGTGGGATGAAGCTGCATGGAAACGTCACGGTTTCAAACTGATCTATTAAATCTTATCGTATTCATTCTCTCTCATTTATTCGTTTTATCTAACGGTTCAAAATTTATTGAGGTTTTGCGGGATTTGAGATTTCAAATTTATATGTCAAAGATAAAGAGGGAAATTCAAGTATAAATATCGCAAGAATGAAGGATGTAAATACTAGTTTAGTATATCATTCTTTAGAATGACTTTAATTTGATGCATTTGTAACTGTAAAGCTCTCGCCTCTCGTTGACTTATGTAATGGCAGAATTCATTAATTAATGTCTTTACACTTCATAAATTTAAACAGTAAAAATTTAAATTTTGTTATATGATTATTTTTAAATATTTATAATTTTTTAACATAGTTATTGAAATTCAATTTACAAGTAGATAAACCAAACTAGATTAATTTAAACAGTTATACGCAACCGAAAAGATATATATATAGTTAAAAGATAAAAAATAAGTATGATTTTTTTTGAAAGAAAAATGATTATGCATGTGTAAAAAAATTTATATGATCATTCAATCATAATCTATGAAGTATTTTTAAAATACTTAAAAAATTTAAATAATAATTTATAATTAAATAATGATGTAAAATTATTTTACTATTAGTGCATAGAGATTAAAATATTTTTTACACTATAATTAAGATTGACAAGTTTTAGGGTGGTCTAGTGTTGTATATGGTTTATGATGGACGATCATTTTAACCGCTAGATAAATCTTATTATTATAGATCATGGAAGGCTTGATTATCCAACCCTATCCAGCAAAGTTCTTCAACTACCGTTTATTGTCGTCAAAGACAATTTTCGACATGGCGTTTCATTTCTTTTCCAGCAACAAAGAAACATTGTCTTCTCAAAATCAGATGCAAGCTTTGTTGCCTCTATGACATGATTACTTTCGGAGGATGAAAGACGATGGTGGTGGCAATAGAACAATTGGAAAGACAAGTTAGATCAGAGGTATGAGAGAAGGAAGTTGAGAACGAACATGAAATTCACCATGGATTTGCAAAGTCAAAGCAGTGACAACAAAGTAGTGTGGCTACATCGAAGCCGCAACAGCCGAGCAAAAACTCAATATTTATAGTTCAAACATTAAGAAAACTCATTATTATTATTATTATTTGGACTGGTTCGCGTTCTGCGCCGGTAAGAATTTTAGATCCGTCTCGCGCTTAACCTGTAAATTATGCGAGTTTGGCTCGCGGGATCCATAGATTTGTCTGCATTAAGATTTTATTTCTTTAAATATGTAATTATTTTTTGTTGAAGATGTTTAAGTTTCATATTTTAGATTTATTACTTGGATTTTCTTTTGTTAAGACATTATTTATTTTATTTATGTAATTGACTAATTGTTAAAATTTTATTTTTATTTGTATTAAACTTAATTTGATTGTGTTGTATTTTTATTGAAATTAAAATTCTTTTAAAATTAGACTCGCAGACCAGTCTGCTGCCAATACAGACTTATGCGGACGGACCTTACGCGGGACGGGTCGGTCCGCTTACCTACCCCTACTATTTCTAGCTTTGCACATAAAATTAATAATAAATATTTTATAAAATTAATTATTTTTTAAAAATTAAATATTTAAATTATTGTGAAAAAAATTGGTTTCCCCTATGATACATTCACGAATCCATCCCTGAGTGGATCTAAGAGGGGAGAAGGTATGTGGGGTGAAGGATGCATCGTAGTGGTATAAAAGTGAGATTAACCTAAAGCTTATAAGCCTATAAATTGTGAGGCATTATAAATAACTTGAAGTACCGTAGCCTTCGTCCTATATTAAAAAAATTAAATACTTGAATTATCCATTTTAACTTTTTCAATAACTTCTATCATATTTTTTTCATTCACTTGTCTTGAACTCAATACCTTGACTGATTAATTTTTATTTTTTTCGCTAATTGCAAGAAAAGTTTGTGGAATGAACAACTAAAAAGGATATTGACAATATCTATTTGAAAGAGTAAGGAGAGTGAATGTATGCTCTACAAGCTTAGTTATGGCTTGTACTCTTACAAATAACTTAGTGAGAACCATTGTAATTTGGATTTGTTAATTTATGAGAATTATTATATGTTATTATATATATATATATATATATATATATATATATATATATATATATATATATATATATATATATATATATATATATATGATAAAATTATTAACTTTTATAATTATGTATCAAAATTATGTGACAAAATTAAATTGGAGCAAAAGGTGGCAAGATAAGGGAGGGGAAATGGAAGCAGGCAAAATCTATTTCAATTTATCAACATATTTTCTGTAAAAAAAAATTACGAAGCATAAATGGGAGAATTTATTGCACTTCCTATCAGCATTATCATTATGAAAAGCTCATTTTCCATAATGCAATAGAAAGTACAATAGCGAGAGTGCAAAAAATTTTACCCTGTGTTTATTGTACCTTGGACCAAAGAAAAGTCACACATGAAAAAGAAAAGAAAAAAATAGGCATGATTTTAAGATTCACAAAAGAAAATGCTTGCAGGCTGAATTACAATTTCTCGTGCATAAAAAAATTACACTTTCCCGTATGTAGTTCAAACATTTAAATATTTTTTTTAGTTTTTTTTCCACTTAATCCTTCTTAGTATATAATAATTAAAAAATGTTTTTTTATCGACACATGTTTTTTCTAATAAACCAACCTTATATCTTCTAGTATTATTTTTTTCAATTTACTTTAATGATAGTTTAGTTTCTCAAAATACTCATAACTTCATTTTTATATGGAAGGTGACATGTAAAACAAATAATAACGTTATTTCTTATCACACATCAATGTAAAGTATTTACCAATTTTAGTATGAGGAAAACAATTGGCTTATAACTTTTGAGTGAGGTTTCCGTATTTTTCCAATCACAAAACTTAAAAGCCTGAGATTTGTGGATGAATAATATAAAATGAATTAAAAAAGAAAATAAGGTGCATTTAATGGAGGCGACAAAATATGGATGAATTCTAGGGTAAAAGGCTATAACTTGGCCAAATTCTATCTCGAAATCCTAAAGAGGACAGGCCGCTCCTCATTTTTAAGAGACAACGCATGACGTGTGTTTCAAATTTCAATTTCTTCATCCCATAAAAAAAAAGTGTTTTAAATATTGGCAGTTTTTCCTAAACATAGAGGAGAAACAATAATATTAGTGATTTATCCATCAAATAATGAATGAAATTTTTATTTATGTATATATAATAGCAATTGTCTGTTTTCCCATTATGAGTTTTTTCAAGGGGCAGAACAAGTGAGTTCCAATCCAAACAAAACACCGACATGCTTATGGGGTCCATCCTTCACGAAATAAATATCCCTCATTTTCTGAAACACGTGCCATGTCAGCAGGCTATCGGACCCGGCCTGGTGGCACTTCCCAACGGCCCGGTCCACGTTGAGGGTTCGCGCGAGCCGGTCCAGACCGCCATAGAGAGTATCACAAAACTGCATCATGTGCTTGATGTCATAAACGTTGTTCCCGAAAAACGCCCTCAACATCTTCAAGAACTCTTCCAACCCGTTTGGCAGGTTCCGCCGGGTCAGGATCTTAACCAAGTACCCGAAATCGTACGCGCTGTGAAACGTAACCCAACTCACCGAGTCATTGCAGACGAGTCCCGAAGACATCACCAGTTCAGCGAAAAGGTTAGAGTCGATGCCTTCCGCCGTGTTGCGGCGGAAGTCGATCCCCTGGCGGCGGAGGAGATCGATGGAGTCCGACGCGTAGTCGTCACGGTCGATGTCGAAGTCGCGAAAGTTGAATTCCCAGATGAAGCGGTTACCGGTTTCGAGGTGAGGGAGATTACCGTCGGCGTCGGAGAGAGTGATACCAACCTGGATTAGGTTTAGGGCGTCAACGTTGAACTTGAGGAAACGGTAGTGGTCGGAGGGGCGGAGGCGGAAGAGGTAGGGTTTTGTGGGGTCCACCACGTGGGGGCGGAAAACAACGCCAGGAAATTCGGTGTCCATTGAGATGAAAGGGTAATCATCGATCACTTCACGAATCACCTCGAATTCGGATTCGAGGTTGGAGGCCCAGACCTCGCGGATCACGATTGGCTTGGAACTATTAGGGTTTTCTACGATCACGCCCATTTCGAATCGCTTCTGCAACAACACGAGGAAAAGGAGGAAGAGTGAACCGAAGGATTGTTTAGTTTGCGGTGAAATCATGAATTTTTATAAAGGTAGGTGGAGTCGGAGATGTTGCTTCGAAAGTGGAGAAGGAACGTCAAATGGGTTACGTGAGGGTGATGGGTATGTGTGTGCGTGAAGCGGTGGGTGGGTAAGTTCACTGTAAGTGCTGAATGCGGGGTATATATATATATAGTACTACAAACGTATATATTCGTATTATATAGAGAGTACATAATTGTTGCCCAAGTTGAACGCGTCCAGGAACAAACTTTGACTGATACAAGGAACAAGTAACAGCATATGCTATGAGTAGAAAACAAAATATAATGTTTCTGATACTCTGATAGAATGTTTTCGGTAAGTGTCATCATTGGCTTACATAAATTAACCAAGTAATTAAAAGTAAAACAAACTTTTATGGAAAAATCATATTGATACATTTGAATCTTAAGTCTTAACTAGTAAGGTTTTATAGGATAAAATTTACTTTTATATAATTAGGATTTTTAATAAATAAATGGTTTTGAATATATAAATTTTATCCTAATTAAAAAATTTAGAAATAGAGCTACAATATTGTTCGAGCTGAGATATAATTAGATCTTAAATATGGACAATTCTCCTAATGAGATTTAAACATTAACTTAGTATGTTATGAGAGATTAATCGTTTTTTATTAGCCCAACCTTTATTGATAGTATTTGTCACCATTTCAAATGCAAAAAAGACAATTTTTTAAGGTAAAATGTATCATATATTAATAATAGTAACGGATGTACAAGAAATCTGTAAAGGTTGCTTTTTCTTTATATTTTCCTCCTTCCTTGTTATATACACAGTGTTCACACATAAGTTACGAGAGTAAATTAATTTTTAAAGATTTTATAATTTTTAAATTTAAAATATTGTTATCATAAATATGCCCGTATCTTTAAATTTAAATAAAATTATATTGTTATTATATTGAGTATTTTAAAGTATTTAAACAATTAATTATATTTGTCTCAATATAAAAATTCAATTTTATGAACAAGTGTATTTTAAACATGCATAAAAATAGGAGTGACTTATGAGAATGCACAAATATGTTACTATTTCACTATTAAAATTACCAAAGTAGTATATATTTTAATAAATTCACTTTTAAGATACAAGTCAAACATTTGAAAGTCAACTTTAATTTTGTGGAAGAAACTTATAGTATTTTTTTACGATCAGAAAATTTTGTTGCACAATTATTTTTTTTAAAAAAGGAAAAAACAACTTTCTAATGTCGGACTTATATCATAGAATTTAAAGTTTTTAAAAATATATTATTTTTGTAATTAAAAAAAACTATACCATTTTAATAAAAAGACGGCTGGTTGATAATTTTTTTTTTGAATTACTATAACATTAGTGTAAAATGTTTCTAACTTTGATAATTACTAATTTTTATCAGAAAATCTAATTAATCCTATTTAGTAAGAGAGTATCTCCTAATCACGTTTACTCATTTACAAGACTGAAATTCCTAATATCTTTATTAAGGGATCTAAGTCCAAAGACCAAACGTTATGTTGGAAAAAAAAAACCTTCAAACGGTGACAAATTTTTCCAACATCAAAAAATGGATTTTCTAGTGGATGTCATGGTGGCAGTGTTTCTGGCGAAACACAATCCTAGTTGGTATTCTGAAAGTAACATTGTAATTTGTTTTAAAAGAAGAGCTAGAATGCAACACGAGTGTATATATATGGATGCAAAAGTAATGTGATTTGTGAGAACCCAAAATGAGATAGCTTGGAAACTCCAGATGGGTATGCGGGATGTGGTGGAATCCTTCTTAATTGATGATTCTAGGAAATGGTTGGAGGCTTTTCAAAATTTATTGGTCATGCAACAACATATATACTTGAGCTTAATTTGTTTCTGAAATAGAAGTTGGTGTTCCGGTGTACTCTGTTTCACAGATATATGAGTCTAAAAAATACTTCACTCAGTCTTTATTAAGGTTTAATTTTAATAATTCATCAGATTACGAAAAATTGATGAATTTACTTCAAAATATTAAATTTATCTTAAATTATTTCTCCTTTCGTCTTTATTTATAAAAAATAATTTTAATTTTTCCCTCTTTTTATAAGACTTTATACCAATTATTTTGTTTACTAATAATTTTATTAAATAAAATGTCATTAATTATCCCTTTTTTTTCTCTTATAGAGATCGAAAAGATGAATAAATTTCTGTTAATATTAAGGACAAATTTTTATAAAAATATTAAGATGAATAGGTTGGAGTATAATTACATACAAATTTAATGTTATGTTGTTACATAAATTTAACTAATTTTTTAATAAACATAAATCAGTCAATAGCTTATAAATATAGGATAAGAAAATATATTTTTCTTTCAAAACTATCCCTATAAACAAAACTAACGAACCTTAATAGATTATGTTTATCTCATTATCATATCATTTTAAAATCGACTTTAATCATATTTTAATGAAAAATAATTCATATAAAAAGTATTTTGAATTTAAACTCATAAAAAAAATCAAGTCACACTTTTAATTTAGACGTATAACAAGGACGGAAGAAAGTATATGTTACCTCTCATACAGTACATTATGATGTATCTTGACTCTTGAGAGTGAATTAATAAATATTTATTATATATTAATTGTAGTTAATAAATTTTAATTTTTTTTTATAAAAACTAACATTTGATGAACTTGCTTGTTACAAAACTAGATATTAAATTTGTGCGAGTGTGCAAAGTATGCGTTAAATAACTTTTTTTTTACAAAAGGTTAAAATATTTTTTTTAACGATTAAAAATCTTCTTTTGTTCTTCTGAAAATTGTACAATAGTAATATTTAAAACTAAGAAACATATTTCCATTTTACATTGCAAGATGTTAAAAAATTTCAAACAAATATTCTCATCACATTAAGATAATTCATTTTAAAAAACAAAACCCAAAAATAAAGTTTTTTGTGGGTAAAAATTAAGTGTTAATGATCCAATTAGCGTAAAATAACCAAGCCATTGGCGTAAAATTTCAAATGATTATTAGAAGTTAAGGAGACAATTTGTTTTAATATTATCGACAAAAAATAAGAGGGTCTAACTTAGGTTATATTTTACAAATTATTTCAGTTAATTTTTAGTTTTTTTATTAGTTAACTGTTTAGTAAATCTGTTTTTTAATTAGCTTTTAGTATTTTTTTTAGTAATTTCTAGTTTCTAAGTTTTAGTTTTTTTTATATTTTTTTTATTTTATTTTTAAAATATTTATTCAATTTTCTTATATGATCTTTTTAAAATATATCATTTATATTATTTTATATTTTTTAACCACTTCAATGTCTAATTTTACCGAATACACTTATAATTTAATAAATTAATTTAAAAGTTTTCAACTTTCACTTAATTTTATCAAATAAAACTTTAATTGATTAAATTAAATGTATAAATTATTATAAACTTCTTAATATTATAGATGAAACAACACTTTGGCACGAAACCACATTTTAAGTGTTTTAAAATCAGTTGCCATACTAATGTAAGACAGACACACCGTACGTGCTTGAGTAAATTTTTATTTTTAAGTAAATAAAGAAATATCATAAAGAAATATTGGAAAAAAGAGGAAGAGAAACCACCACTATTTTTTACAGCAACCAGTCTTGACAAATTGAACTTTTTTTTTTGTTACAAAATTAAATTGGAAGTTAAAGGAAAAGAAGAGAGAGAATAAATATTAATAGAAAATTAAAAAAAAATCAGTTATAATATGCTGTTGAAGATGTAAAATAAATAAAGAAAAAAATAAAACTAAAATGAGACATTGTCTCTATTATTACTAGCTAGCCAAAACACAAACACACTGTATTCAAACTTTTATTTCGCTATTATATTTCTCTACATTAATATTTCTTTTATTTCCTCTTAAATATGGGAATTTTTAAAATTACAATTTTAATTTTGAAAATGCATGATTTTAAAATTATAAAAAGTCATTTTTATAAAGCTAGGTTTATAATTATGTTGCGTTTCCAAAGTTTTTTTTTTCTGCTTTTAGTTTTCTAAAATTTATTATTAGTTTTTAAAACAAATAAAAAAATTATAAAAATAATTATGCTTTTATTTTTCTAAAATTTATTAAATTTTTAAAAAGAAATCAATACTTTTAATTTACTTTTTTATTTTAAAAATATTTTTCATTTAACCAAAATGATGGGTTACTCACTTCCAAAATTATCTGAATGCAGCTTTAAAATTTATTTTAAAAAAAATAAAATTTTAAAACTTGAGAACTGGATCAGATAGTTTTTTTTATCTTATTTTAGTTCTAAAATTAAAATCATAATTTTCACTTCCAAAATAAAAATAAAAAAAATCAAAATTTTCATTTAACTAAAATGGTGAGTTATTCACTTCCATAATTGTCGGCATGCAGTTTTAAAATTTATTTAATTAAAAAAAAGATGATTTAAGACTTGTTTCGATAATATAACTATACATGATTGAATTAACTAAGATTATACATAGAACTAATAAAAGATGTTTTTTGCAATTAAGAATATAATAAGATTTTATTATGGACCTACAATTCTTGCTTTTTTTTTGTAATTTCAAATATCATATTTTGCTAATATGCATCACAAACAACCATAGGATAAGGGTGTTAGATAGGATTCAATAGTCTTGAGATGTAAACAAAGAAAGGGAAGAGAATTTGGGATTGACAGTGGTTCATATATAAAACACATATATTATGTGACAAGAGATTTAGAATAAATGGTAAAAAAATTTAATTGATCAATATTGCCATCCACTTAATCCTCAAGCTTTTTTTCTTTATTTTCTCGAGCTTTCTCATCACCCAAATTTTTTTGGTCTCATTCACCACATCTTGAGTCACCCCTAAGCACAATTATAACATCTAAAGTAAGAAACATATAATGAAGTACTACTAGCAATTGAAAACATAAGAATCTTTTATGATAATTGTGATATATATGCACCTTATATATTATTATTAATCCAATTCCCATGTGAAGCAGATGTTTGATTTCAGTAATTTCTCCAACTTGAAGAATTGATATCATTATTTATGGGAATAGAAGTTGAAACAAATAAATGTGTAAGCTAACACTAATGAGTACAATATTTAAACTAATTAAGATCTCACATGTTTACAGATTCACACATGCACGATTTTAAGTGTAATACTCAGCATCAAGCATCTTTCACGTTATTATCATCCTTTGTGGAAACATTTCTTTACAACTTGTAAAATTTACACACTATGATGCGTCACATAAGCTTGACCGTTGCATAACATTTTCTTTTCCTGCTTTGTAACATCTTGACATGAGCAGAAGTAACAAATTTGATCATATTTTAAAACTGTTTAAAATATATTTATTAACTTGCATTAAGTAAGGATGCTACTCGGGGAAGTGCAATGAGGAGGGAAGGAGGGAGATGTTGAGGTACATCATGTACTAAAATTCCATGTGGTGTGGGGGTTGTTAAACAACGAGGAAGTTGAATGCTGATGTTGTTGTTAGGGAAATCACTGGTGGGTACACTTGTTGCAAAGGAAGGGAGGTACAACAAAGCATGTAGATATACAAGCAAAAATGAATGAAAGGAAAAAAGATACCTGGCATATGATGCATTGAGTTGAAAGATATCCACCCACAAACAAGAGACCTTAGGGTAGAGGAGGAAAACAATGAGAGGAGCAGAGGACAAAGAAGGGTGAAAGCAGTTGCTAATGAAAATTTAGTGAAACCAGATATAAAGAATAACTTGTTATCACGTGTGTGGTTACTTTTTTATTAGTTTCACTCTGTGTACCCATTTTTTTATTTTATTTTGCCTTTATATATTGTTATAGATAATGGAAAGACAAACACTTTCATTTAATTATAAAAATTCAGTTTAAAATGCATTATTGAGATTTTAGTTTCATATATTATGAGTAATTATTTTTTAATAACCGAGCATATATACCGTTATTGAAGATAAAATATTTTTGTGGGGATAATTTTATACCAATATCTTGATTATCAAAAAATAAATAATAATAAAATGAGTAAAAATAATGTGAAAATCAAATGAAGTTATCGTTATTATTGATGTGAACCTTACGGGGCGGATCACTTGATACAGGCTGTAGAGTTTTTGGATGACGCCACTTCCGGTGAAGGAAGATAAGTCAGGGTAGACGCCACTTCCAATGAAGGAAGATAAGTCAGGGTAGACGCCACAAGGATTACCTTGATAAGTCTGATAATTGGTTCAACAAGGAACCTAGAGAGAAACTCTCACAAAATTTTATCAAAATGCCAAAAGTTTTTTTTTATTATAGTGTAGCTGAACAAAAAGATAAAAATAGACATGGGCCTTCTAAACAGTTTGGGCCAAAATTGCAATAAAAATAAATTATATCTAAAAACTTATTTAACTTGGGCCTTCAAATTAACCTGGGCCTTCACCAACAATTAATAGTCTTGATAGTGTCTCTGCCTCTGGGCTTTCATCCTTCTCCACTTGGGCCTTCATCCTTCTCCACTCGGGGGCTTTATCCTTCTCCACTTGGGCTTTTGCCCTTCTCCACTTGGGCCTTTAGCCTGTATTTGGCCAATTTCAGGATTCTCATCAATTATTATTAATATATAAATTATAATTATATTTAGATTATCTTTTATTTCACTTTCTTTTAATATATATATTTTTTATCTTTAGTACACCTTTCTCATAACTCTTCTCTGAATTTGCATTCGAGTGGTATCATGACGAGTAGATAAACATGGGTCACAAACTCCAAAGGGAAGGTGAACTAAAGTGATTGAGTGAATTTAAATCTTTGAATATGACCACATCTACCGTGGGAGACTTTCCTAGGACTCCCAATGTGGGAAACATTTTTTTATCTGTTAGATCTGTTTATTTTAAAATCTGGTTAATGTATTTTTTTAATTTTTAATTTTCTTTTTTCTCACTTTTCCATTTTCGTCCCTTTTATTTCCCCTTTCCTTTTTTTTTTTTTTTCTTTTAATGTTGTTGCACAACATCGCCACCATTAGCGGCAAAATTAACCATAGCAGATGCAGTACTATAGAGGAAAGGAGACGATCTACGGTAGTTCACGGAGCACTTTGCGGTGGATTCGTTGCAATTCATGGTGGATTTTTGCGAAGGGTCGTGGTGGTTAACAATGATATGGAATCTGATTTTGATCATGTTTATGGGTGATGGTGGTTTCTTGGTGGGTTCATTGTGTTTCGTGGTGGGTTTTACAGTAGTTCGTGATGATCCTTGCGAAAGTGCGTGACAGTAAAACCACCACGATCGCAAAATCTTCGTAACGCTTACGTTTGCTCCCAAATCAGCATGGCATGAGAAAAATAAAATACAAAATGCCACCATAAAAAATTGTCTCCGACAGCGGCACATGGTGGACAATGTAATAAAAAAGAAGATGAGGGTTGACTAAGAGAGAGATAACGGATAAAACAGGAAAAAGAAGAAAAAAGAATAAATTAATAAATAAATCTCATTCATACATTAAAATTAAAAAAAAAATATGATGGTTGCAAAAAAAGTTTCTTTGGAAAAGTGTCCACAGTACAATAATTAGTCAATATAGTTATGGTTTATTTGGTTTGTATATTTATTTTTTATTTTTATTTTTAAAAAATTAGAATTCTGAAAATATGTTTTTAATTTCTTATTTATTATTTTCGAAGAAGGAGAGAAGCGTATGAAGAAAATGTATTTTTAGATTTACTTAAAATTATATTTCTTGTCCCCGCGTTTTCATTTTAATTAAAATGAGATTTCTGGTTCCTATTTTCAACTGAAAATATTGAAAACGAGATTTTATTATTTTCATTTTTTGGTTCGTTTGGACAAATATTATCACTGAAAATATTTTCAAATATCCAACTAAACACAACACATTTCCATCATAATTTTTTATTTTCAAGTGAAAATAAAAACAAAAAACAATCAAACCAAACACCTCCTAAATATTTCTAAACCGTACGAAATGGATCATGCAGTAGTAAGGATAAGTGGGCCGTGTTCATAAATACTCCACAGCTGTAGCCTTGTTTATTCTCAGAAAATGCTTCGACTTACACATAACCAAAGCCCACGTACAGGCCCAGAGCCAATGATATCTTGTGTATGAAAAACATATTTCCAAATCAATGGAAATTTTTTTCATCCATAAAATTTGAAGATAAATATTAAAATTTTTATTAATTTATAATAAGTCATATATTTTATTTAACTAACCAATTTAGACTCACTTAGTGTAGAATAACATGATTGTATTTGATTTATCTTTTAAGAAATTATATAGTTTTTTTTTTAATAAGGTTGTTCAAATAATTGGTAGAGGATAATGCAAGGCATCCTGCACGATGTGGAATTAAGAGAGGTTGAATAACAAAAATAGAAGAAGAAGAAAAAAAGTATATCTGTTTCTATTTTTAAGTTTTCAAAATCCCACTTTAGAAAAAATATACAGAATTTAATAAAAAGGAAATCTTATTTTTAAATCAAATTTTTAACCAAATAAAAAATGAATATTTCTATTTTTTTATTTTTGCTTTCTTTTTAAGTACTAAACCTATACTTATAATATAAATTCGAATACACAACTTAATTTACTCTCTCAATTAGATATTCTCAATATATTTTCTCCTTTCTTCTTTAAATGTGCATTTGACATACTATCTGAACAGCTAATCATAAAAATTCTCTCAATCGTCTCAAAATACAATCTTCTCATCTTTATATGTTTTCTCGATCTTATTAATTGTCTATCTATTTTAATTCACCATTTTATTTCTATTTCTAAATTGAATTTTAATAATTTCTTAAATAATATTTTTGTAATTATAAATAACCCTATACCACAAATTAAACCATTTATTGTAAAATTTAAATATAATTGATATATTTAAAGATTGTAGACTTAGAATACTAGTATATATAGATGGATTGATGTATATAAATAGATGTTTTTGTTGAGAGTGAATAAAAATTAGTGATTTTATTATGCCGGAATAAAATTACAATAGAAATGTTTTTTTTTATATAAAAATCACTCAAATTAAAAAAAAACATGATACCGTATTTTACGGAAGCATGGTAATTCCTAGTTCCTACTTTCTCCCCATTACCAAATGACTCATTACCCATGTGCGATCTTGCAGTCTGGACGGATGGAGAGGACAAGTGGAAGTGTGGAACCATGGTCCCTATCCCAATCCCTAATCATGCTTTTATCGTAAGTTGGTCATTATTTTTTTGGTAATGTAAAATGACAGATAATTTGAAACAGAAAAACTTTGTCAAAATCACACTTATTAGTTATTTCAAAATGGATTATATATTTTATGCTTAATTACACTTTTTATTCTTTTTTTTATATAAATTTAACTTCTAAAAAATTAATTTTGCGTATTCTATCTTAATTTTTTTTGAAAAAATTACAAAAATTATATATTTTTATCGTTGAATTAACATGACATGTCAACATAATTGTAATTTTTCTTCAAAATTTTTTATTTTTTGATAAATTTTGTCTTTTAATTTTATAATTTTTTTTGACAAATTTTACTCCTAAGTTTTACACTTATGTTAGCATGATGTCGGTTCAAGTAAAATTTACAAGATTTTTTACAAGTTGGAGGCATGTGCAAAATTAATTTGTTTAAGAAAAATTTGTCAAAATATAAAAAACACAATTAAGCCTATATTTTAAATCATATTGATACCACTTTAATTGTGTAAGAAATAAATACGTTTTCATTTCTTTAGCCATTACTTTGGGGTGTGATTTAAATGCATGATTCATATAAAATCAAATTAACTTTTTGTTATGAAAATAAAATAAAAAAGTTTAAGGGAGTGACAATGTTAAGATCTAAACATGTCACTCTACTGTAAAAAGATTTAACTTGGTTAAAAAATGCGGATGAATAATTATAAACCTTTTAGTATATATTTTAATTTTTACGAATAAAAAAATAACTTGAATGATTAAGATGGAAAAATGCCTATAATCTTTTTGCTTATAACAAAAAAAATCACTTAAATGAGTCATTTTCATTTTATGTATGTAGTGCATGCAACAATTAAATTGATTTTTTTTCACATTATTAATTATTTTGTATATTCATTTATAACTCTTTTTATTACATTAATTATGATCTCTCTCTCCAAATTTTACTTTTCTTTTCCTTCAACTCATTTTGCAATTCCAATGGGTTGAGCTTATTTATGTTAATCCTTACCCAATTCAAAATTTTGATACGTCATATATTTATATTCAAATTTGATTTGAGCAATTTTTTTAGAGCAAATTATAAATTAATTCCATCCAATTTATAAACATAATATATATCAATATTGACATGGATGAACCTAGAGCATTCTTTGATTAGAAGTTAAGAATTAATTTCAGAAATACTAATTATAAGATATTCATTTAAAAAACTGATTTCTTTCAAAATATATATATATATATATATATATATATATATATATATATATATATATATATATATTATTCATATGAATTTAAAAAATCAAATCACTAACCACGAACTCAAAGAACAACTTTATTAATCATGTCACTTTATGTTAATTAATTATTAATATTATCATTATATGTAAAACTATATAAGTGAAAGAACTAAAGAAGCATATATTAAATTGCATTTATATTATAATATGTGTTTCAAGACAAATAATATCAACCTAAATATTTTATAATGCTATGAAAAATACTATGCATATATTTAAAGACAATATCTAAGGCTAAGGGTATTAACTTAAGATATCCTCTTATTAATTCCTATTTATTTGAAAAAGTATAAATTAAAAAAATTATAAAACATTAAACCAAATTAAAATAACTCATAATATAAATCGAATTCCTTTTGAAATATACTAAAGATTATTTTTAAAACTCGATGAATTCCATCAAAAATGACTTCTAACTTTTTGATCGAAAGGAGTTACTGCAACAAAAAAGAAGATCGAATTAAGAAGTTAATAATAATACTGAAGAGATCATTGATGCCCGTACCAAACATATAAAAATAAAGAAAAAATCATCAACGTGCAACCCCATTTTTTATGTGCGGATGGAAGAAAGATATAAATAAAGAGAGAGTCAAATTAATAAAGTGATAAAAAAATAGAAAGAGAAATGAGTTGTAAAAGAAATTGAGTGTATAAATATAATATTTCAAAGTAAATGTATATATCATGCATGTAATAGTAATATTTAGCAAAAAAACAAGCGTTTTCCATGACGTCGTTGAATTTGTCCACGGTACTCACGACCCCACTTTCTGCACAAAGTAAATTACCCATTTATAAGGGCAATAAATTCTGCTTTCTCTTCACTGCATTCAACTCCTCGAAACCTCTACATATAGTGACCCTATAATGGTTCACTCACTCAACACAAACTAAATTGGTACAAAACAAAATGCTGCTGCTGTTTGGCTGATGATGCGTCCAAGGACTGATCCATCCGCTCAATAATTCTAGATATTGCCGCCAGCAACTGCTTTTTTTGTTAGGTATTTTCATATTTACTTCTACACAGCTTTTTTGTTTATATATGCGAATTTTCGATTACGTTGTTCTATTCTACTCATTACTCAAACTGATCAAGTTGACAGTAGGCAGTACACACAAAAACCTTTGTTGGTTCTTCTAGATAACTCCTCAGCATAAAATTTTGATTTGACTCCAAACTTGTTAACATCAACGAGGTGGATATATAGATCTTGGATCCCATCAACTATCCCTCTAATGTTCAACCATTTCAACGCTTCCGACCACCCTTTAATTTTGATCCCGTCATTCTATATATGTAACATTTTGGTTTGTCTATAATTCCCTCAATTTTAGTTCCACAAGAGATTTTTACATTTTCTTTTGAAGCTTAATTGCCTCTCTTGAAGAACTGTTTCAATTGGTTCAACTTGATTTCGATCTTAAGGAACCTGACATCTCTTTCTGGTTAGTTTTCACACGCACTATTTCACTTTACACTTGTTTTGATGGGTGGATTCAAGGTTTTAACAACAGAAATTTTGGCTGCTACGTTAAAATTTTGGGTGGTCGGGGATCACAATTGTGACCACATCGACCGCATTTGGCGCTAACGGGCCAAAACCACAGCTGCAATTTAAATCTTCCGTTGGATTAAAATAAAAATGACTTGCTAATTGCTATCTCCATCTCTCGATCGGTTGCTATTTATAATCAGACGACTATTTAGTGCGTAATTGATTTAGCTTGATGTTAAAAATACTGTTCACAACAATGAATTCTGAAAAAAAGAAATCTATTATTTCTTGAAAATGAACAGATCTCAAAGACTGAGTTAGAGGAAGAGTTACTTTGGTTGGAAAAGCTTTAACATCATGTGCAAAAGAAAGAGTCCAGGCTCAGAATTGAGGCCGCCGAGCAGGCCCACATCGCCTGAGTTATCATCGTCGACATCATCAGGTGAGTGGCCGGAATTCTCATCATCATCACCATCTGCTTCCTCGGCATCATATACATCGAAGATGCCGAAGGAGGGTATATGTGTATATTTCCCAGAGGCAGAAGAGGAGAACGTGCAACGTGCAAATGCTGCTCCAGAAACAAAGGCCATGGATCTCGTTGGTTGTCCTCGATGCTTCATGTACGTCATGTTATCTGAGGCGGATCCAAAGTGCCCTAAGTGCAAGAGCACAGTGTTTCTTGAGTTTTTCAAAGCTGAAAACTTCAAGACGGACAATTGAGCTATGGGGAGACTTTATGGGAATTAATAAATAAATTAAATCCTTGTGGTTCTAGGACGTTTATTTATGCCTGTTTTGTTTTTGAAATCTGAAGCTTCAATTCATAGGACTATCTGTATCTTGTTTGAGAGTGAAGTTAAGTAAAGAATAAAGATTACGGGAGATATATGGTAGTGTAACGTGATGCCACTATATCTTGTTTGAGTCTTCCTATTTGATATATGTGCTTTTGTTAAGTTTGTCGTATATTTCGGTTAGTATAGTTTGAGTCTGACTGCTAATTGCTTTTCTTCAGTATGTCATCACAATGAATTGAGGTTGGAGCAGTGTGAATTCCTGCTGAGCATATATCCATTTTAGTTACATCACATCGAATTGTTTCATGAGCTGTGCTATATATCACGATCCAAATTCCAAGCAAGAGAACATGTTGGTTGAGAGTCTCATGTCCCCCTCTTTAGCAGGTTGTTGTCCCTGAGTTTCCATTCTGCCACACCTTCCAGCGATTCGAGCTTGACTTAAGATTTGATTTTGGTGGGAGATTTGGGATTGAGAGAGGAAAAATTTAAAAAAAAACTTTCTGCAGCGTCTAAATATGAAGGTGCTTTGAGTTTGCAAGAGCCATAGGGAACACAAATGAAAGGGATGACCAGATGAAAGGGGGTTTGAGAAGATGGATGAGTGGAAAACCGGGTAATTGGTTAGGAGTTTGGACCTTTGAGGAGATTAATCATCCATTACATTTAATATTTTATAATTTCAAATATAACTTCGGTGTTATCTTTTTTGAATCTGTCTTTGATAGCAACAAGAATATATAGGAATGTCTAACAAAATGGCCAGCCTTTACCACACAAACCAAATTACAAAACCTCATTCAGAATACTAAGGTTATTAAAGCCCCAACCTCTTACACACTCGACTCTCAGCTCTTCCTCAGGTTGCTTACCTCATTTTCTACCTCTTTTGTACATGCTTGATCACAAATTGGGTTAATTAACAGCTTCATTGTCATCATTAAATTTCCTTATTTCTCACGAAAACATATATGCCCAGATATTTTGACCTTCATTCAATGACTATATAGAGGCATACTAGATACAACACAATAATATGCCCTCACCACTCCCACGACGATGATGACGGCTTCATAACGACAATGACGGCATTGCCAGAGGCAGAGTGAACAGAGAGTGAGAGGGGCACAAATAGGTTGATGGCGTTGGTGTGAGCGGAGTGAGACAGGACTAGAACGGAGACAGAAACATAAAAATTGATCACATTCAAAGACAATTTTTGTGAAACTGTCTTTGAATCCTAAAAAATGACATGATTTTCATAAAAATCGTCATTATTTCAAGGTTTTAATGACATTTTCGCAAAAACTATCCTTAATATATTGATTGTATTTACACAATTGTCACTGTTTTGAAAACAGCTGACGGACAATCATCATTGAGCCTCCATCATGAAAAATAATTTTTTTAGTAGTATAATAAGTAGTAGTAGAAGTTAGCATTTGCTGCTTTGTTTTGATTTTAACCGATAAATTTGGTGTGATTAAAGTAATAAAGTTGGCAATGACCTTTTTCAAAAATGTTCCCCAAAAAAAAACTGTTTCTAAAATTAATTATTTTTTCAAATACTACCAAGTAACGACGAACTTAAAGGAAAGGAGGAAGGCCTTGAATCTATAGTAAAAATAAAAATTAAAAAGCAATGGCAAGGGGCTTTGGTTTGATGGTAACCCGTTCACAATAATTGATCTTCTGGAACCCCGACCCCCTGCACTATTGGCATAATTATAATTTGATTTGAATCTATTTGAAAGGACTAAACTATATGTCCGTGAGAAGAGTCAAAGATTGCTCTACTCCGTTACTCATAAATAGCAGAATGGTAACTTGGTAAGGGTACATCTTAAAATGGTTAAATGCTGGATTTGTTTAATGGTATAAATTTTAATCTAATAAAATTAAATTATCCATATACATAATGTGTATTATATTAATAATATGATTTATCATATTAACAAACGGTTTTATTGATATATATTATCTGCACATCATATTATAAACATAATATACCAGAATATTAATATTAAGAGTTCAGTTACTTTCTAGATAAAATATTAAAAAAATATTAAAGGAAAGATTATTTTGTTTCTTTAGGTAAGAGATTATGAATGTCCTCTAACCTATAAGGATGACTAATCTCACTCATGATATATTACTGTTGTTGATCCAAGAGCATTCTAGATAAAGTGGAAAAAAAGGAAGATTGATTTAATAAGTTAATATTTTATTTTTAATTTTGAAAAAAAATTAAATATATGAAATACATGCCTTAAGACGTTGCTTTTAAAATTTCCATAATCTGGTTTAATTGATATCGGTTAATTTTAAAAAAATCATTATATTTAATATAAATTTAGTAAATTTAAGCACTGATAAAAGTTTAAGAAAATATAAAATCTTTCGTAATGTAATAACTAATTAAAGAGAAAAATATTAATTTTAATACAACATGTAGAGATTATCTAACTCTAAAATATGTTCAGTTAAATTTAATTATAGTATTAGCCAGTACTATATATATATATATATATATATATATATATATATATATATATATATATATATTTAATTTATGAGTACTTTTAAATATAAAAATATAGTAAAAATAAAAATTAAAAATATACTTAAGAAGATATTAATTATCTCAATTGATTAAAAAATATTTCCATGGTAAAAATGTTAGATTACATTTTTCTTTTAACATTTAGTTTTTTTTAAGAAGGTTTTAATTGATAAAAAATATTTTACTAGTAGTTAGTAAATATCTTATTGTCATTAATGTTGATTAAAGAAATTTCAACATTGAATAAATAAATTAAAGGCAAAAATATTCTAATAAAACAGTACATAGTATTTAAAATTTAAAATATTCATTTAATATATGTTATAAAATGTGAATACATACATATATATATATATATATATATATATATATATATATATATATATATATATATATATATATATATATATATATATATATATATATATATATATATATATATATATATAATTTTACTATAGAGAATACATAAAAATTGCCATATATTGAACAATAAAACTCGAATTTATAATATAATTAATAACGAATAAGATAAATAAAATTACCATGTACGTAGACTAAGACGTGCAGTTAGTAGGTCATTTTCATTGATTTTACTTTAGAGATCTGGCGGCCGGACAGACGGTTGCCTATTTTTTTACCTTATACTGTTTTTATTTTATTTTATTTCTTGTAAAATATGTTTTTGTTTTTTTATAATATTTTTTATTATTTAAAGTACTTTAAGAAAAAAATATAATAAGTACATCTTATAAAAATTAAAATGAAAAAAATACTAATTATAAGTATCAAAAATATATTTAAACAATTTTTTTTACTAGTATGTCGTGTTGCTAATTGGTTACTGGCTGTAAGTTGTCCGTCGTTTTCAGTGGTCTTTGAAACTGGTCCATCTCTCCTGTCAACTTAAGTATTAGCGCGATAACTTGACTTTTGCATTTTAATATTATTGTTTATTTACAATAAATTTTAATTTATTAGTTTTTATAAATAAGAAAAAAATAAAATCTTAAAGATTGAGGGAACATATGGTAGCAAATAATCCTAGAAATCATGATTTGAAAAACTTATTTTTTAATGCTTGATATCTATTTTAAGAAAAAAAATGTTTTCAGAAAATTATGCTTTCTAAGAATTATTTTTTATCACACCTTACTGCAAAAATATTTCCATAGAGGTCAGCAATATCAAACTTTTCCAATTAATGAGAAAGTTTTAATTATATAAAAGACTTACTCTTTAACAAAAAAAAGAAGTAAATTATACCAGATACTGTTATGATCTTAATATATACTAATTTTAATTATTGGACCGAAATAGGTTTTCAAGTAATTTTTAAGCATGTAATAATATAACATTACTTCAATATAATATTAGCCCTAGCTGGAATGGTAGATTATTTTTATTTTGGTGTTCTTTATATGTCTGCAAAGTTGAGAGTGACCTACAAGTTTTATTAAATGCCAATGTTGCAGATTTAATTAAGCTTTTTAGTAGTCAAATTCAGATTTGGAACTTCAGTTCAGGCACTGTCACGCATATGAGCACTCCTTGGAAAACTTATTTTTGGGATAGGTGTTGCTTACAAATTGTGAAAGAGATGAAAATGTAAATTAAAAAAAAAGGGAACTAGAATGAGTTAAAACATTTTTTTAAGATTCATTATTTTGTTTTTTTCCTTTCTGATGGCAAGACTTCTCTTCTCCTATTCAGTGTGCTTTTGCGTGTTTACATACTTCTATTGAAATTTCTTCATTGGTAATAACCATGAATGACTAAATACTTATTACTATAAAAAATAAGATTGTAATTTTAAGGTTGAGTTTCTTTGCTTCTAATCTTTGCTTCGTTTATGTTTTCTCTTCTTTCCTTTCTTCTTTTATGGATTTTCCTTGCAATCATGATTACATTTGATTTAGGCCCAATTAAATTTAAATTTTAATTCCATAATTAAAGTAAAAGGAATTATGATTGATTAATAAAATTTAATTGAGACCTAATTAATCAATTCGGAAATCTAGGTTATTATTATTGTTTTTCTTTTTACATATCACATATATTATTTAGGAGAGACAATATGTTTGAGTAAGATAGAAACATTATGAACGATAATTTTTTTTAAAAAAATATTAAATATAATTACATATTTTGGACTTAATTTCAAGATCATTAATTATGTTAAACCTAACCTGCCACTCTGCGAGTGGAACAAAAACAAAGTAAGCAAGCTAGGGAGACATGATAAGGCTCGAAAAAGAGGGTGAGGAACGGAGACACGTGAAGGATGTGGTGGAAATGAAGTTAGGGCTATCCAGCGGCAGAGTGTTGGTGATGATTTGATGAGACTGTTTTGGACCTTTTGGTGGGATTGGGAATACGACAATTTAAGATGGCTTAGTTGAATGGGTTGGCATTGGAAACTCATTTGATGGTGATGGTCCATGACTGTGTTAGCAGAGATCGTGTGAGCCTAGAGGACTGGTGGTAGTTGGGTGTCCATTGATATTATTGAGAAAAAGGAGTTGTCAGGTTCTGGAGATTGGTTCATGTTATAGTGGGGAGGTTGTGAGCAATCTTAATTGCGGCCATAATATCAAAGTATTTTGACTTAATACAACAATCGCAACTGTAATTAATTGCACCGCAATTTAAAATTATGGTGAAGGTTTTTGTGTGTGTGTGTATGTTGTTGTGATAATGGCCACGAAGGTGGTGGAGCCTGAGCTGGTACCTAGCTAGTTCTAAGTTCTTGTTAAAGCTTTTTTTCTCTTATTGATGAAATCACCAAACCCAACCTCTGATAGAGTGATAGTATTTGGTGTACGGATCAAAACCACTTAAATGTTGGACTGTGCCTGCAGAATTGACCAAAACATGCCTGCTGCATCTGCAACTTGGAATGCTAGCTCCTTCAATAAGTAGAAGAAAATAACAGCAGTCAGCACTAAGCACGCAAAGGTACAGGACACAGTTTTTATTCTTTATTTTTTTATCCTTCATAACTGAGAGAACACAGCTTACAAATAATCTTACGTGAATTAAAAACATAATAACATGGCTTAATTAACATTATATCTCTTAATCCACACCGGTTAAGATGCACTATTTGAATCATCCACCAATGTGATAACTGTTAAATATGAATTATTTTTTATAATAAAAATATATTGAAAATATCTTTAAAAATATTTATTTAGTAGTTATTTTTTGCTTAAATAATAAGAATTGATATTTTTATTATTTATGGCTTGCAGATATGAAAATGATAGATTAAAAGAGTAAAAGATCGAGAAAATATAAAAAATATGAATAAGAAGCATTTTCAGCATCAAGCCCAAGTTCACTTTAACAACTATAAGAAAAGAATCAAGCCAAACAACAGAAAAAGGGAGAGTTTCACAACCCACACACTGGGTCTATCCCTTAGGAAAAACCCTTTTTTCCTTATTATTAGTCATATATCACCTTCTTCCATCCACCTCAACCCCCTAAAGTGTAAAAGTCTCTCATGACAATGAGAGGCTAACCCCCTTAATTAGGGTCTGACAGGCCTAAAAAAGCAACAGATATATTGTAGTGTTTCATATCTATCAATGCAATCAGGGTGTTTTCTTGAGCTCACTTCTCAAGATGTTATGTTGGCTCAAAACAAGCTCCTGGCCAAGACCTTAGAGTCCTTCACAACAACTCTGAGTAATCTTCCTCAACAATTGCATGCAATGCACCATTCTCCATCTTTAGTCATGCACATTAGGAGATGCAACATTTGTGGTGGCACTCATGAGTCAGGCTCATGCATGGTCCAAGATGACGTAATTAATTACATGGGCAGCCAGAATCATCAAGGATTCCACCAAGGAGGACCGCTAGACTTTTATCAGAGAGATAATTTTTCGCATGATCAAGGTTGGAGATCCCATCCAGGGAATAACTTCAACCAAGGGGGTTCACCTTATCAGCCTCCTAGCCAAGAGCCCAGTCTACAGGAAGAAACCACTAGGCTAGAAGAATTGTTGGTATAGTTCATGCAGAGGACTGAGTCACAGCAAAAAAATAGCTGAAATGCCCACTAAAACCTTTGGGGTCAATACTGAGATGAAGCCCAAAGAGGAGTGCAAGGTAATTTTCACTGAGAGAGAAGAGAAGGAAAAGAAAACTGAGGAAGATGTGCGTGATGAGGAAGGAGAAAAGAAAGAAGAGAGAGAAAGAAATGAGGAGAAAACACAACAATGGAAGAAGTGTTCACAAGTAGATGTTCAACAAAAAATTATACTCTAAGTCAATACCCTTCCTCATCAATTGATTGTCAAGGAAAAAAGACATAAAGAATATGATAAATCTTTAAGTGTCATTCTTTCCTTAATCACCAACATTTCTCTTGCAATGATATGGAATGTGCTTTTAGAATATGAGTTTCATGGCGTCTCTAGCTAAGAGGTGAAAATGCAAGGAAGATGTGTTCTATGTGACCTTCATGATACCTTGAAGGCATTTGACTCGTCAAGCTAATGATGTTAAAGAAGCGCTTACTAGGAGGCAACCCAGGATTTCTTACCCTATCTCTCTTTTAATTAATTGCATTGTATTTTTTTAGGATAGTTGTGTTATTTCTTTTCTTTATTTTGATTTTGTGCATTTTAATTTCAACAATTTAATTCCAATAGTTTAAATTTAGTCATTGAATAAAAATTGCATGATATTTATGAAGTCATTGTCAAAGTTTTTTCTGAAGGACTCAAACACTTGAAAGGCTGCATACCATTTTTGAGAAAATGCTGGTTCCATGAATGCAAGCGTCAGTTTAAGTAGTGGAGTATGAATCACAACAAAGAGAAAAAAGGTTAGCTTGTCTAAAAGAAATCATGATGTGGTAAGCCAACAACTTTGTTTTGTCTCGGTGAGTTGTGTGAAACTTATTTGTGAGAGAATGCCTGTTTTTAATTTCCTGATTTTGCATCAATCTTAGACTATTAGATTAATTACTTGAGGTGGAAATGATCAAGGTTATGTTTCTTCTTATTTTCAGCCACTTAGCCAAAAAGCCAACCTTTGATGATAATTTATACCTTGCACCCTACTTGAGCCAAAAATGATAATCATGTTTTTTTTGTAAAACCTTTAAGCCTACTTTAATTATCTCCTACCTTGTTTTAGGGTTCAAGAGAGCATAAGAATTTTAGTCATGATATGCCCCTAATTTAGGGGAGGGTTAAGGTAAAAAAAAAAAAAAATTGTCTTAGGAAGGTAAAACAACACACAATAAGACACCCTCAAAAAAGCTTGTAAGCCCAAAGTTTCTTTCAAAAAAAATGGAGATGAATCCTAAAAAGAAAAAAAAAGAAGAGAAAGAGAAGAATAATAAGGGCAGAAAATAAATTGGTGTCATAAGTGTTGTTAGAACAATAAATTAAGGTTGAAAAATAAATAAGTCTAGGCAGAATAAATGGAAGTTTTTCTAGGATAAATGCTCTCTTATAACCCTAATTTTTGAAATCCCAAAAAAATCATAATTTCTTTGATTAGTCAGACTACATTACAAGCCAATAAAAGTCCTTAGTGATCCACCAAGTATAATCAAGATAACTTTAGCTGAGATGAAGTGCAAAATTGAGAACATTAATTGCAGATCATAGAATTTTAAACACTCACCCAAGACACTTGTACGTAGAAAGAAACACTAGAGCCTTGTGAGGAAAAGTGAGGCAAGTCGACCTGATTAATTTATACTACTAACCAATTCTATCTCAATGTTTGTTTGTGCTTCCATTGCAAGAAGGTCCAACTAAGGGAATTTGAAAAAATTGCAGCTATTGAAAGTGTTAGAGCATTTGGAGCCTGCTCTCATTTTTGTTTTTGCTTGAGGACAAGCAAAGTTTTTAATTTGGGAGATTTTGATAACTGCTAAATATGAGTTATTTTTTATAATAAAAATATATTAAAAATATCTTTAAAAATATTTATTTAGCAGTTATTTTTGACTTAAATGATAAGAATTGATATTTTTATTATTTATGACTTGCAGATATGAAAAGAATGAATTAAAAGAGTAAAAGATTGAGAAAATATAAAAAATATGAATAAAAAATATTTTCAGCATCAGGCCCAAGTCCACTCCAATAACTATAAGAAGAGAGTCAAGCCAAACAGAAATGGGAGAGTCTCACAACCCACACACTAGGTCTATCCCTTAGGGGAAACCCTCTTTCCTTGTTATTAGTCATATATTACCTTCTTCCATCCACCTCAACCTCCTAAAGTGTAAAAGTCTCTCATGATAATGAGAGACTAACCCCCTTAGTTAGGGTTAAAAAGCCAATAGATGTATTGTAGTGTTTCATATCTATCAATATAATCAGGGTATTTTCTTTCCTATTATCCTTTCTTATTTTAATTTTATTTATTATTCATCTTTAAGGGTTAAGTGTTCGAGAAAGGATAATCCTTAATATAAATACAATGAAGGATTTGCATGCATCAATTTTTGGGATTAATCACTCGAGAGAGTAATTTCTAATAGAACTAAAGGGAAATGGTATCTTAATACAATCATTGCTAGACATAGAGTCATTGCATTATGCACATGCGTCAAAGCAAACATCGTGAGACATCAGGGCAAGTATTTTAATAGATGGGGTAGAAAAAAATCACTAGAGAAAAATATAAAATAATACATCTTAGGCAAATAAGGCAGGACATGTCCCAACATTATCATATCTTGAATTTATCTTTTTTTTTTATCTTTATCTTAATCTTTTATTTTTCTTATCTTATCTTTTTTTATCTTCTATTTGTTAATCTTTATCTTCTTTTAATTTAAATCTTTTGTATTTTCTTTCTTCAATTTTTATCTTTAAATATTTATCTTTTTTATCTATTATTTTAAACTCTTTATCTATTGATTTTAATTTAGATTTTGCATCAATCTAAGTTCAAACAAAAGTTATGTGGATTCAACACTCGGACTTTTGAGTATTTTACTACTTACGACAAATTTAGTAAAAAAAAAAGGTTTAATCAATATTTTTCATTGTCTAGATATAGAAAAAAAAACCTTTATACATTTAAGATATAATTAATTCTTTTAAAGAAAGATTAAAAAAGTTTATTTGAGAAAGTTGGATTCTCACTTCCTCTTCCTCTCATAGAAACAATTTAGTGGGAATCCTAACGAATTTTTTTTCTAAGAAATATTTTTTCCAAGCATAATTATTTTTTAAAGTAGATGTTAAACTCCGGAAACTAAGATTCCAACTTCTTATATCTAAGAGAGAGAATGTATGATTTGAGCCGCCACACCCAGAAAAATGCAGTTAAATTAGAGTATGTTATCAAGCTACATTATTGATGTATTAAGAGAATTTCTAGTTATAACTTAATCCAACACATAAAATAAGTGTATGAACATTAAAAAATTCTAACAAACATTGACTATAACGTTCACACACTTATTATTTCAATTGGAGTACCTTAACATCCTTTATTAAAAAATAAGACTATGAAAGAACAAAGACTATTTAAATATATTAAACTTAGTCCTTCAAATAATACTTAGATATTTCAGCCTCCCGTATAAAAATTGAATGTATTTAAATTATTGAATGATTATTTTAAATCCGTTTTAAAAGTTGATCGAATGATTAATCTGAACTTAATTAACGTCGTTTCGTGTTACATCACCCAATTATCTTTTCTCCCGTTAACGGTCGCCACACTTTTGTAAGGATCATTTTAAATCTATCAAAATAAGATAAAGATCAAAATCAACTTTTAAAAGATAAGGTACTAAACTGAAAAAAAAAAGATAAAGAATAAAAAATAACAATTAGCTAAGATAATAGTTTAACCACTGAATAAATCAATTTACAGAAAATGGTTCCAGATTAATCAATAGTTTTAAGATCAAATCATAAGAAAGTACTCCACCCTAACAAAATATAGTCTAATTAACTCCACCATAGACTGTGTGCATCTCACTAGTTGGTTGTTGTTTTGTTGCAGTTTTGTTTGTAGTTTAGGAAAATCAAGCAACACACCACTTTGGTGCTGGGATCCTTTGAAAACAAAGCGTACATATGAGGCATCGAAGACAACCCCCGAGAAACATGGCCGTACCACTTCATCAGCAGCCTCAAAGGACAAGCTTGCTTGATTCCTCTCACAAATAACAACATAATGATGAATTCGAAAACTCCGATGATGAGTTTGTGGCCCCGTGGCGGGGACAAGTTCTGCTGATATTCGCGCCTAGGACTCCTTTCTCCTTTAGATGCTGATCCCAATGACTATAAATACGAATCATATGATGTTAACAACACAAACGTATGCTTTTAAGAAAATGCTATCAATATCCTATAACACTAGTTAAGAAATCAAAAGAATAAATTATTTGTTAAACAGTGGAGCAATGCACTTTCCCATATGTAACTTCAATGATTTCCTAACTAGTGCACTTTCAATCATGTCCTAATTGAAGAAGTAATTCTATTTTTAATAACTTATTTATTTATGATATTATCAAGTTCAAATATTGAAATTAATAAAATTAAATGAAATTAATTAACTGAATTATTTTATATAATTAGTATGAAATTAGTTGTTGGAATTGTTGCATTTGGATGACATATCTAGGATTAAGAGTTTTACATGGGGAAGTTAGTGATGAGTTTGACATACATGACGTACATTTGGATAACCAAATTTTCTATTATTACGTTGTGCAATGCAACTCTAACACACACACACAAATTAGTACCCTTCGTGGTTCTTCGATAACCACCAGCATGTAATTTTGATTCGACACCAAATTTGTTGACCATGTCTC